>NW_026068311.1:75172-199387 GCF_014885135.2 Alexandromys fortis
TTTTTTTTTCCCCGAGACAGGGTTTCTCTGTGTTTTTGGAGCCTGTCCTGGAACTAGCTCTTGTAGACCAGGCTGGTCTCGAACTCACAGAGATCTGCCTGCCTCTGCCTCCCGAGTGCTGGGATTAAAGGCATGCGCCACCACCGCCCGGCTCATGGCAACTCTTATAAAGAAAACATTTAGTTGGGGTAGCTCGCTGACAGTTTCAGAGGTTCAATCCATTATCATCATGGCAGGAAGCATGGTGTCATGCAAGTGGACATGGTGCTGGAGAAAAAGCAGAGAGTCTTACATCTTGTGGGCAACAGGAAGTAAACAGAGCGAAACTTGAGAAAAAGACCTCAAATCCTGCCCTCAGAATGGCATACTTCTTCCCAAAGGCCACACCCACTCCAACATGCCACACCTTCTGATAGTGCCACTCTCTCTGGGGGCCCTTGTCTTTCATACCACAATGTGGATAGTACTCGTGAAAACATTTGTTTTCTGTTCCTGGAGCTCCTCTACTGTCCTATGAAGGACATGTTTGTCAGCGTGCATCCTTCATTCCAGAGTCCTTGCCTGACAAAGCCTCTAAGGGTCTCAGTGTTTCCATGCATACACTGCAGTGACAGGTATATTCACGTAGAGGACTTGTGCACAATGTGCCTGACACACGACAGGAATTCTGTGAAGTTTTTCCTTATGGCTGCTTTCTACTTTGGCACAAAACTGTCCCTCATCTACAGACTATAAAAGTGAAATAACGGTGCCAGTCATGGACAGGCTACATGGACCCTATTCAGCTCACTGCATAGCTCATTACAGACATCTATAACTATTGCAACGCACATGATTCTACGTGAAATACTTTCAAGATCTGATTGGGTGGATGAGGAGATAGTTAGCATTCTGTTTCATCACTGGTAGGCCTGCAGCTAAATTAACTCTAATGTTTGCAATGAAGGCTTACAGAAGGCTGGATTAAGGAGACAATGGTCAAAAGGATAACTTCACGTTGTTAAAGTCGTCCTTTAACCGCAAGCCCTCTGACTCTCTAGTTTTGATAGCTGTCTTGCCACTAAATTCGTAGGAATTCTGTAGGTTATAGAGAAAATAGTTAATACTGCCTTTTATCTGATTTTGATATTGAGGATTCATGATTCCTACCGTCGAATGGCATCTCCATATGAATGACAACATTCCTTGCCTTATTAGATTTATTTTTTATTTTATGTGTATGAGTATTTGCTGCTACCATCGCCACCAGGCTTCAGTTTCTTTCTTTTTTTTTTTGTTTTTTTTTTTTTCTTTCTTAAGCTTAGGTGCAAGTTTGTATTTTCTGAAATCTCTTTTAGAGTCTTCATGTTAGGCATTGCTCCCTGTTGTGCATTGTGTGGCTGTGAAGAAAGGCTGTTGTCTGTATTGGCATTGATGAATATGCTAAGGAGGAGGCAGAGGTAGCACATGCCATTCATCCCAGCACTTGGGAGACAGAGACAGGTGGATCTCTGTGAGTTCAAGGCTAGCCTGGTCTACAGAGTGAGTTCCAGGACAGCCAAGGAAACACAGAGAAAAACTGTCTCATAAAACAAAAATAAAAGAGTAAAGAAACTGATAATAAAAAAGGTACGATCCTTTAAAGTGGCAGATGGTAACCTGACAATTAGTATATAATGAACATAAAATTTTAAGGGAACCGGTGGGACTCTCTTGTTATTTCAGCAATCCAGAGGAAAAAGCGATTGCATCCAGAGTTGGGTGCCAGCTTGGACTACCCAGTAAGTTCCAGAGTAAGATTCTATGTCAAAAGAAGATAGAGATGGAGAAGAATGGAGATTTCTATGGCTGCACACAGTAACGATGGATTTATGAAAACACTGTGGTTTGATGACACTGGCTCCCATAGGCTCGTATATTTGAATACTCGGTCTTGGAAGTGTGTCACTGGGGATAAGATTCGTAATTTAGGTATCAAAAGACTCCTGCACTTTCCAGTGTGTAAGCGGCTTTGGGAAAACAAGTACAGCCTCCAGCTGCACATACAAACATCAATGGAAAAAAACCTTTCTTTCTACTCTGCAAGCCATGGAATCTCCTAAGGGGGAGGGGGTTGTTTCACGGGTATGGAAACCCAGTAAAGTGTTACCAGGCATGGAGGCTCACATCTGTAATCCCAGCACTTAGGCGACTCAGGCAAGAGAATTAGGAAGGAATTCAGTCATCTTTGGCTACAGAGATGTCGAGGAGAGATAATTTCTAAAATTAATAGGTTAACAATTTAAAAAGTAATGAACTTCCCCTGTGAAGTCGCTGGCAGTCTGTAAGGGCTACAAAGAGGCAGCGCTGGGGCCCGACTCAGCTCCTGGTTGGGAGGTGCTGGAGGGCAGCTGCTCCGGTGGCGCTCGCCTCCAGGTCCCTCCTAAGTCCGGGATGCACACTTCCGCTGCCTCACCTGTTGCGCCCGGCCCTCCCCAGCCTCTCCGCGTTGCACCCGGCCCTCCTCCCCTCCCTGAGCCTCTCAGCGCCTGCAGAGCTGGGCGGAGGGACCGTGGGATCTCACGCCCGACCGAGTCTCCAGAGTGCGCGCTTCGACCACGATCCGCCAAGCGCACAGGAGGAAAACCCGGAAAACCCCTTTGCACCTTCAGCGCAGTCTGATTGCAAGCCCTTTTGTGCGCGCTCCCGCCAGGGTCCCGGCTCCCGGGCGCGCGAATGCCCCTCCCCCTTCCCCGCCCCCTCCCTGCGCCCCTCCCGGCCCGGCCCGCGCCGCGCTTTGCAAGTTGCAAAGCTTCTTCAGCAGCGGCCGGCGGCGACGGCGGTGGCCGTGGCCCGGACGCCTGGAGGCTCCCTGGTGGTGCTGGGCCAGCCCGTGCTGCCCGGAGTGCGTGGGTGTGGATCTCAGTGGCTGCGCTTTTTCCAAGTTGCTTACCTCGTTCTGCGGCGGCCGGGACGCCTGGAGGCTCCCTGGTGCTGCCCGGAGTGCACCGGCGTGGGGCCTTCGCCCTGCGCTTTCCAAGTTGCAAAGCTCGTTCTGCAGCGGCCTGGACGCCTGGAGCCTCCCTGGTGCTGTCCGGAGTGCATGGCCGCGGACTTCAGAGGCTGTAGGGACGGAGTGAATGGCCGCGGACCTCAGAGGCTGCAGGGGCTGAGCGTCCCGCACCATGGAGGGCGCCGAGCCCCGCGCGCGGCAGGAGCGCCCAGGCGAAGCCCACGGTGCCCGCCTAGTGGAGGTACGGCTGAGCGGAGGCGCCCCTTGGGGCTTCACCCTGAAGGGCGGTCGCGAGCACGGTGAGCCTCTGATCATCACTAAGGTAAGGCGACCTCGGGGTCTGCGCGGTGACTGTCCCGAAGGGGTCCCCAATGCAGAAGTCTCGTCCGGGTCTTGGGGCGCTGCTGATGGGGCGTCCGGTGCGCAGCCTCCCTTGATGGGGGCGCATATGCAGGGGTCACCTGTGCATGGAGTCTGGTTCCGGGTCTCAGGGCACTGCGGGGGGGGCCCATCTGCACGGGTCTCCTGTGCCTGGAGATTGGGGTCTGGGCAGCCAGAGCTGTGTGGTTCCGGCTCCAGCCTGGCGGCCCTCGGTCTACTCCCAACGTGGCTGGGAGTTGCAATGGCTCCCGTTCCGCCCCCCCACGAGGAAGGGCCTGGTCGTCCCCTGTAACTCCTGGCCTGGCCAGACCTACACCTGCGAGGCTGCCAGGAGAGGAAGGAAAATAAACAGTTCCAGGATCCAGGGACTGGGCATACATAGCCTTTGCGCTTGTTTGCTTTTTAGGGCCCCTGGTTGCTTACTTTTTTGCTTTTTACCTTTTGGTCTGCACGGGTTTTTTAGTCTGAAACCTGTTTTTAGGGCCCCTGGTTGGTTGTTTTTTTTTTTTTTGCTTTTTACCTTTTGGTCTGCACCGGTTTTTAGTCTGAAACCGATACTAGAAACTCCTGCCAGTCAGCTTCACGATTCCCAGGAGCTCATCCGTGTTTGCTGACTTTCCGCCTCCTCTCCTACATGCACTCGCTCTCGATGCTCAGCACCTTGATTGGGACTTCTCAGCGTGCTTATAAAATAGAATTTGAGTTCTGATCATAAGGAAAGAGACCTTAGTCTCACTTGCATGCATGTGTGTGTGTTTAGGTTGCGTTAGAACTGGAATGCTCTTAAAACGCAGTCCATCTTGGTACTTACCAACTAAACGTGTATAAACCTGTATCAACAGACAACACGCCAATCTCTCAGGTCTTCTGGTTAAAGGAAACGAGAGCCTGTTCTGGGCAGAGCTGAGTCTCACTAAGGGCAAAATCTCCTTGAGAAAGTCATCATTTCTGTTTCCTAGAGGTGTTGGGTGGTATGAAGGTGACTGACAATTTTCATGCATAATAGTGCCTCACCTGGCATATATTTATTTTCTGCCCCCTCCAAGTATTCCCAGCATCTGGCCTTCAACTGTCTGTGTAGCTCAGAGATGACCTTGAACTTCTGACTCTCCTGCCTCCATTGTCCCGTTTTTCCTACCGTGTCTGCCGTGAACGTCTTTAAAACAACAACAAAAAGATTCCACACATCTTCTTCACCCTTGTTTGAGAAGCAGATGGAATGAACAATACATCAATTAATATGAAGTTTTAGGATTTTTAAGTGTGTTTGTTTTCTTTTACATTTATGTGTGTTTTTCCTGAATGTACTTGTGTCTTCTGTAAGAGCAGCAAGTACTCCTAACCACTGAGCTAACTCTCTGGCCCCTAGCGTTGGGTCTTTTACCATATAAGTAAGTTGGAGATTACTTTAAATGGGATGATTTGCTAGGGAGATTTTCATCCTCCTTTGCACAAGATAGTTCTAGTTTTACAAACTCTGCATGCTTGATGGCCTCCCGGCTCTCTGCTTTTTATAAATGGAAGTATATGTTAATCAAACTCAGCCTCACTAAGCTGTACTACCCCTGCATAATTTTTGTAAGTGACTCAGTATAACTGAAAAATGATAGTTTTGTTTGCTTAGTATGGGTGGGACTCAAAACAACTTGTGGTTTTTGTATTTTCATGCATATATACACATTCAATTGCTGTTGCTCCTGTGTTTGTGTACACACATGTATTTTCACATGTTCTGTTGTTTCTACATATATTAACATATATTCTATAATATATACATATATAAATATATATATATATACATATATATTAACAGTATTTCAAATACCTGCCAATGCTTTAAGATTAAGGACACACACACAGGCTGTGAAAATAAGAACGACAGCCAAGTGGTGGTGGCACACTCCTTTAATCCCAGCTCTTGGGAGGCAGAGGCAGGCTCTGTGAGTTTGAGGCCAGTCTGGTCTACAAGAGTGAGTTCTCCAGGACAGCCAAGGCTACACACAAAGAAACCCTGTCTTGGAAAGAAAAAAAAAGAACAAAAGTTTATCATTGGTGCTGACTTAGAACATGACGCTGATAATTAATTGCCACGTTATTTAAAAATGACGGAGGGTTGACTGGAGAGCTGGCTCAGTGGTTTAAAACACTGGTTGCTTTTCCAGAGGATGCAGGTTCAATTTCTATCAACCTGCACGGTGGCTCACAACTTCTGCAAATCTGGTCCTAGGAGGTCTGTCACCTTCTTCTGGCCTCCTCGGGCATTGTCCGCACGCGGTATGCAGACATACATTCAAACATTTCTATGTGTGAAATAAAAATAAATAAAATCTAAAAAAATGATGAAGGAAATGTCTATTTACAGCCACTTACAAGGTAGAAATCAACTGCTCTGATAGATACCAGGGGAAATTGTTCTTCAACTGGAGTTCACTTTCAACTTTTCCTCTTCCAGTAGTTATTGTAATGCCATTGAAGCTTATTAAATACTTTTTCTAATAGTTCTTTTTCCATTTAAAAAACATCTATGCAATTTTTACATGTTGGGTTCTTGGTAGACCACAAGGATTTTCTGTTTAACTTTCTATTAATTATAATTATTTTCCGTTTAATTTTCTATTAATTATAATTATTCTACTATTTTTATATTTATATACTATTAATTATAATTATAATTTTGTTAATTGATGCTTTTATGTTTAGCTGATTCTGATTTGGGAGTAGCTTGACCCGATTTAAGAGGACACATTCTTTTGTTAATGATGTGACTATCGTTTGAAGATCTCATATGAGCATGTATCTCAGAACTGGTAAAATGGTGTACTCTGAGGTCACAGATCTGGCGAATCCTAGGCAGGGTCTTGAAAGTCAGACTCTGATGGTGAATATCAGTCTTGCTTCCTGTCCAGTAGGCGCTATCTGCTTTTGACTGAACTCTCCTGCTATGTTATTTATGTTGAGTAACTCAACACCATCTGCAGGCTGACAGTTTTTCCATCTTGGTACCAAGGATATTCTGCTGTGGGGTCTATTCTGTGTACTGTCATCCATTTAGCTGCTTCCTTGGCTTCTACCCACTGATGGAAGGCCATTGGCACCTGGCTCCAGGTATGGCAATCTGAATGTCCCCAGACATTGACAAATGCCCCCAGCCTAGTTATATATAAATCACTTTGTTAGACTAATGGTGCGTTGCCTTTGCTTTGAAGGACTTTGGGATTTTATTCTTTTGGAAAACAGTGGCCTTTAGGGTGGTGTGTTTGGAGGCCCTTGGCATTTCCAGTGTTTTCATGTGGGTCTGTTTTTCTTTCTGAGATGAACTCTTGGCTCCGAGAAAAGGCTTTATTTACACAGTAAAATGCAAACAAGTCCCTGCTTCATCTGCATTTTTGTAGTTGGAGAAAGGAAATTGAGAGCAGAGACTTCCCAGTACTGTGCTTTATGGACAATCAGAGTAGACGCTGAAGAAGGTCTCCTATTCTCTGGAATTGGTTTGAAGTTAAAGGACATTAACTTCCCAGAGGAGTCACATTCATAGAAGCAGAAGCATGCCTGAAACTCTACAAGACTTCTGCCGAAAGACGATATTATTAGGAATCATAACTGCTGAGAATCTTTATAATAATTTGCAGCTTGAAATCTCGCTACCATTAACAAACAAGCAGATGCACACATACACACACATAAAACTGGGAAGCACAAAAACACGCTAAAGCCCATTTTCTCATGCCGATGTTGCAGAAAGAACAGGAACAACCTGCAAGTTATAAGAGGTCTCATGATTTTGGTGATATTCTTTAAGAGTATAGGTGGATTTAGGAAATCCCAGGGACCTGAAATATTACACTTTAGCTGAGTTGGATTTGCAGGTAGGTTGAGCCATTGTGGCCTTCTGTTTTTTTTTTTTTTTTTTTTTTTTTTTTTTTTTTTTTTTTTTTTTTTTTTTTTTTTTGTTTGGTTGGTTTGTTTTCTTCATCCCCTCCCCCACCTTTGTACTACATTCATTATGGAAACAGGGCTTGGCAAGTGCTCTACCACTGAGCAACATCTGCAGCCAGTCTTGCTGGTGTTCCTTGAGAATTTTGGTGGAGGTGGAGACTGAGCTCCTTTCTGTGACATCACTTACTGGAGAGTCCCATCCACCCGCTGGGTATCAGGAGGCCCCCTGCAACCTCAGGAATGTTTATCAAGGGAGAGGGTATGAAGTCCTGGCTTTGGCTATTCATAATTTATTAAATCTCATCCCCCATGACAGAAACTGCTAACAGAGGCCCTAAGCATCCTATATGATAATACCTTAGTGATTGAAAAAGGAGTCTCTAGTTTAGAGGCTGCGGAGTTAAGGTCTTGGTGGCCTGGGATCATAAATGTTGGAACAGTAGCCCAGTTGTTTTCCCTTGTACCCTTTTGCTTATTTGTTTGTTTTTTTAAAAGGTTTATTTTATTTGAATGAGTGTTTTGCCTGCACGGAAGTGTACCGTGTGAGTCCAATATCCACAGAGGCCAGGAGATTGGTTGGATTGGGAATGGCAGAGGGTTGTGAGCTGCTGTGTGAGTGTTGGGAACTGAACCTGAGCCCTCTTCAAAAGCAAGCAGTGCTCCTAACCACTGCGGTATCTTCCCAACCTTTGTTTGTTTAGGAGATTCAGTCTCCTCCGCAGTCTAGGTGTGCTTCAGACTTGGTCCGGAGGGAAAGACGACCTTGACATTTTGTCCGCCCTGCCTCACCTAGGATTTATTGGTCTCTGCCAACACAGGGGTACAGTGCTTGGGATTTTGTGAGAAAGGTGCTTTACCGTATGAGATCCATTCCTATCTCCTTTGTTTACTTTTGAAACAAAGTCTGGCCAAGCTGGCCTGGAAATCTGTAATAGGGCTTGAGTCTCCTGAGTGCTGAGATTGTAGGTGCACTACTATGCCTGGCTTAAAATTTGTGTGTTTGTGTGTGTGCAGGGGGGTGAGGGGGAGGAGCATGGAGTGGAAACCAGAGCTTCCTACAAGCTAGGTTTGAAGTTCTAGTTGAAGTTTTGAGAAGGGGAATCCTTGAATTTAGTGGCGGAACACTGGATGTGAACGTCTGGGTTTTGGTTCACTTGTGTGTGCCTCACCGTTCACCACAGGCCAAACTACTTTGTCAGTGTCTGGAGTGCTTGGGTCTCATCTCCACTCCCCTCCCTACTTCCTCACACTAGCGTGCTGATGTCATATAAGTCCTCAGAATTGTAAACCTCAGTCTCTTTGCAAAGGCAGTCACCGCAGGGTTTGGAGTTACTAGGGTGAGTGTCATTCTAAAGACACGTCTGTAGTGAGAATTCATAGTCTGGTTAAAAAACACGAAGTTAAGTTTTCTTTCCTGTGCTGAAAGGCCTTTTCACTTGGGAGACCGGCCTTGCCAACTGGCTTTCAAATATATCTTTATTACCCCTTCCAGCTTGCAAATTAACTTGGCCTCACTGAATTCTAATCCTGTTCCTTTGGAGATGTTTCAGGCACACGGGGAGCCAGGCAGGGTGGGGAGCCAGGCATGGTGCCTAAAGTTGTCATCCAAGGTCTTATAGCTGGAGGCTTTCAGGTTCAAGTCCTAGAGGATTCTCCTTATGGGAGGCACGAGAGTATGTGACTCACACCTATAAATGCAGAGGCTTCCACCACTACAAAAAACTATAAACCTGAGCTGTGCGCCACACTTGTGTGCTATGCTGAGTTCAGTCTTGCTGGCTGAGTTAAGAGTAGTGCTTAACATGTCCTAACATTTGTCTTTTTGAAAAAAATACAGGTAAAAGTTAGTTTGCCGAAGAGCTACATGTTGAATAATAAATAGTTTTTACTTGGTCATAATGAGATGCATTTTTTGCACTTGGCATATTTCATAGGTCTTTACTTGGTAGGAGTTTTTAAGAGTATATTTTTATTACATGTACATATGTGTATATGTGCATGTACCTGAGGTTAGGGCCATCCTTTGGCGCTGGAGTTACAAGCAGTTGTGAGCTACTTGATGTGGGTGCTGGGAATTGAACTCAGGTCCTCTGTAAGAAGAATACCTGTTTTTATCCACTGAGTCATCTCTCCAGCCCTTAGGACATTTTAAAAATGCATTTTGGAGTTATCTCCTTGCTGAAGTGGTTTTGTGTCAGCCTGCAAATAGACTTGGATTCATGACTAAGCTCTAAGAAGCAAAGGAGGAAAGTTCTGGAGTCGGTGGAACTTTTCTTTGCATGCCAGACAAGACAGAAACATTAAACAAGGTAATTTTAGGGTATAAAGGCTGAATGGACTTTTTATTTAGGCTGTCTTTTACTTTCAAAGACTAGAAAGGTGTGGGATCATGCTTTATAGGAGACATTGTACAGGCTTTGGAAACTTAGTCTCTTTTGATAGACATATGCCTAGAATTTTAATCCATAGGAGAATTCTGAAAGAGCTCTAGTAGAATTCTAGAACACACGTCTGGGTGGGGAGTGAGGGGTATAGTTCGCGCTGCCTGGAGATATGGTTCAGCTTTCTTTTTATATTGAAAAAGATTTTCCATACAGTAATTTTTATTGTTTTTCCTTCCCCCAATTCCCAATTCTTCCCAGATCCTACCCACCTCCCTGCCAACCCAACTTTGTTTTTTTCTGTCTTAAACACACAAAAGCAAAACAAAAAGCAACACACACAGAATACAGACACAGAAAATAAAACAAGCAAAAGACCAATAAGACAAAAAAAAAGAAGCCCAAACAAAACAAAACAGGATAAAAAGTATAAAAATACCATTGAGTTCGGTTTGTGTTGGATCCCGGCCCTCCCCTGAGGTGTGGTTAATATGCTCACTGAGACTCCCTTTGGAGAAAACTGAGTTTTATTTTGCCTATGGTTATCAAGCATAGATAATGCCTTGCTTAGGGGTGGGAGATTGTGTACACTTATCACTTTCGAGTCTCAGTGTTAGGACCTGTGTAGGCCATGTGCTCCTCATCACAGTCTCTTATTTCATTGGTGCATCATCAAGTCCAAAGAAACTCAGGAATGGCTAACTGGGGTGTCTGTTAGCACACCAAAGCACACGCTGGCCTCTAGGTTCTCAGCATCACAAATACCTATTCCAGAGCATCCTGACTCTTCTCACCCTACCTTAAATGTTTCCGGCTCATGGCCTTCCCTTCTCCAGCTTCTCCTTCCTCCATTAACCCTGCAATTTCAGCCATGTGCCCTCTTTCGCTCCCCCTTCTCTGGCTTCTCCGTGTCCTGGTCCTCTTTTTCTCTTCCTCTCTCCCCCCCCCCCCATCCCCACATGGTCATGTTTAGCGCGTACCACTTTCTTCCCCTACTTTGGACTCTTCCAGATGCCTCTGGCTGGACTCTTAACTCATATCCATATAAACACCTTCCCATCCATCATGCCTGGAGCAGTCATGTCCTCACTTTATATATCTGGTGTCAAAACTCCCCCCTTATGTATGAAAGACACTGTTTCCCCTCTGGCACTTATTCTCCTTATGTTTCCTCTTACACGTAGATCCTCCACCCTCTACAAGAGGGCTTTGCTGAAGACGTCCCGTTTAACACCGAGGACCGCAAAGGCTCACTCTGCCCATTGTCCAGTTGTGAGTCTCTGTTAGTTCCTGTATACAACAAGAAAAAACATCTCTGAAGAGGGAGGAGCAAGGCACTGATCTACGGGAATAGCAGTAGCTATTAAGGGTTGTTTGATTGCTGTTTCTTTAGAAGAATAATAGTATCAGGTTTCCTTGTAGGCCCATGACCTAATTAGTCTTAGGTTCTTGGCCACTTGAGCAGTACCAGATATGGGTTCCATCTCATGGAGAAGACCTTAAATCGTACCAGAAAACGATCGAGTGCTCCTATAACATACATGTTATATATGCCATTATATCGAGTGCTCCTGGAACATACATGCCACTACTCATTATATCTTACAGGCAGGTCACTGTTGTGGGTTACAGAGTTGAGCTGGGAGGTGTTGATGATTGGCTTTCTCTTCCAGTACCGTGAACACTAGTAAGGACGAAGCTTCGGCACCAGCTTGACTTCTCCTATCCAGTGACACACACACACACACACACACGTGTCTTCAGCAATAAAGCCCTAAGATTAGGTTGCCTGGGTCAGCTTTGAGTTGAGTTCCCAGCTCTCAGCATCCGTGTGAGGCAGCTCACAACTGCCTGTAACTCTTAATTCCAGGCACCCCCATTTTTTTTTCTGTCATCCATGGGCACCTGCCCTCACACATGTGCACAACCCTCTCCATAGACACATAATTAAAAATAATACAAATAAATCCATAAAATATACCGCTGGGGGGGCGGCTGGCACGTGGTTAAGTCAATAGAGCATTTGCCTTTGGTTCAAAGAAAAACAAAACAGTATAGAAACAAAGCCAGTAGTGAATTCAAGGAAGAGGTCTATTGAGATTTCGCCTTGGGAAAATGTGTTTCAGTGTATCATTTAAAACCAAGGCCAAAGAGCAGTCAGGGTTCCCTGACTGGTGGGAAGTCCAAGAACCACCCACCTCCATCCAGGTCTAGTAAGGTGAGCATCCAAACTGCCTAGGCTCCCCCAAAGCCAGTGGGGGACTTGATCGGGGGAGGGGGAGGGAAATGGGAGGCGGTGGCGGGGAGGAGGCAGAAATCTTTAATAAATAAATTTAAAAAAATTACATGTATGAAGTGAGCTGAGGAGTATTGGCTCTGTCCTCTACCTTTGTATTGTCTTGAATTTATTTATTAGCTAGTTTTACCCTTGAGGGGCTGCTGCTTGGCTGCAGAGACAAAAAAAAAAAAAAACCAAGGCCAAGATATTGATGTCCATAGATAACCCAGCTCTGGGGAGGCTGGAGTAGGAGGGCAGTAACTTCTACTCTAGCTTTGATTATTTAGTACACATTGGGAGATGGGAGTTTAGTCAGTGGTCGAGCTTGTCCGCAGGTATGAGACCCTGGGTTTGATCCCTAGCATAATTTTAAGTGGGAATCAAGGAAAGGAAAGTAATTGAAGAATATGAGTTGCAAAGCAAAGGTAAACTCCCCTCCCTCTGCCTGGATGAGGAGACCATTTTGTATTTCTAATTCCAGAATTATTAATTTGCAAGCAATAATGATTTCCTCTGTAGGAGAAGGAAGAAAAACAGTGTTCTAGACAAGCTATGGACGGCTGTGATTCTCTTTCAAGTCGTAGGAGATTTTTAAATTTTCAGATCAAAACCATTTGGGAAGGCGGGGTTTATTCTGTGTCCTCGAAGATCAATATTTTTACTTATTGGCAGAAGAAAGGGGATAGAGTGCTTGTGTGGTTGTTTGTTTGTTTCTTTGTTTTTGAGATGGGATATTACTATGTAGCCCAAGCTGATGCAAGCAAAACTAAGTATGTTGCCGAGACCACTTTGGAATGCAAGCCGTCTTTCCTCTGCCTTGCCTCTTTAGTGCTAGGAGAGAGGGAGAGGGAGAAAATATACCCACCCAGCTTTAGTTTTATGTTTATGGAAATGGCTCTTTGGCATCAAAGTTAAGTAACCAAATAGTTGTTCTTCTATACTCTCAATTAGGCTATTGAAACTTTTTTTTCTCTTGTGCTGGACACGGAACCTAGGGTCTTGTTTTTGTCTGCTGTGCAAGGGCTCTAGTGTGGGTTCTCATGACCTCCAGTGAGATACAGCAGCAGCTTTTGAAACTCATTTATTTCTTTTGACACTGGATCTTTATCCTTAAATAGTCCATTTATAATTTATATAGCGGTTACTCTTTTTTTTTTTCTTGACTATAGACAGGGATTCAGCCTTGTCTCTGCAAAATCTGCTCTGATTTTCCCTCTCAACTCCTCAGGTGTATTTCCTGCCTTTCCTTACATATCCGGTGAATCTCATACCATAATTTGGGCTACAAAAATATTTTTTCAGCCTTGACATTGTTTATATTTGGGGCCAAATGATTCTTTGTTGTGGGGCCATCTGTTATTTTGTCAACTCGGCCCAAGCTTGGGAACCTCAGTTGAGAAAATGCCCCCCTTAGAATGACCTGTAGGCAAGTCTGTGATGTGTTTTCTTGATTGATTTTTGAGTGTGTGTGTGTGTGTGTGTGTGTGTATGTGTGTGCGGGTGTGTAAGTGGTACCACCCCAGGGCAGGTAGTTCTGGGGGTGGGTGGAGTTGGGGTGGGGGGGCGTTCTTGTACGAGAAAGCAGGTTGAGCAAGACACAGGGAGCAAGTCAGTAAGCAACACACCACCATGGCCTCTGCTTCAACTCCTGCCTGGACTGGAAGACCTATTACCTTAAGTTGAAATAAACCCTTTTCTCTTCAAGTTGCTTTTGGTCATGTTGTTTGCAGTCCTTGGTAGTTCGGTTTCCTTGGTTAATTTCCTCTGCAGTTATCATTGATAACGATGACACATCTTTTCATATATTCTTACATATACCAAAGCAACTTTTCTTCACTTTGCAACATTAGGGTTTATCTTGCTATTCTGATGGCGGTCACCATTCTCCGTTTTCTTTCAGCTCCTAATTGCAGAAGTGAGGTCAGACCTTTCTAATTCATAATCCATTAGGTTTTCTCTAATTTTTTTCTCTCTTTATTTTTCATTCTTTGTGGTTTTGATCTTGGGAAATTTTGTTTAACCTTATCTTCCAACCCTTCCATTGATTTCAAATTTGTGACCTTATTTTCTTTTTTCAAATTCTAAATTTCGTCTAATGGTTCTTTTTTGACACCATACTGATCTTGTTTCGTGGCTAATTCTCTTGTCTCGTAATATACTGAGCTAGTTTTCAAAACCGTCCGTGTTCCTCAAAGATTTTGTTTTGAGGGTTGTTTCTGAAGAAAGGGCTTCTTTCTTTCCAGGCAGAAGTTTCTTCAGTCTCTAGGGCTCGCTGACTCTCTACTGGTATTAAAGAACAGATTGCTTTGAATAACATGTATTACCTGGTGCATGTGGATGAGTGATGACCCAACGAGGCTGTTTTTCTGGGAACTCCTGAGAGCCAACACTTCAGGTTTCTTTTGGAATGGGCTATATCCCTATCATAGAGTAACTGTAGCAGATATTTTTGTATAAAGCGGCTTTCAAGGTGACGGGAAGCATACTCATAGGGGGTGATCCTGGCCTTGCTCAGCTGAATGAACAAGACAGAGTCCCTACTCTGGCCATAGCAGATCCAGCATGGAAGAGTCACCTACTAGTAAGGAGATGTCAATGCCTGTTTGCATTCAATGCTAGTTCTCCCACAGGGTCCTTAGCCTTTTTAGCCCCCATCCTCCAGTTCGTTAAACCAGAATAATTTCTATTTTATTGTATTATTGTGGGGATTAAATGAGACAGCATGTAAACTTGAATTCATTCTCTTCCTCCTTTCTCCTACTCAATCCTGATTAATTAATTATAAAGCTGAGAAATTATAAAAATGTTTATGTATCAAAGGACTTGTTTACTGTAGAAAGAATTTGAGCTGGATTTCACATGGCAGAAATTTAATATGTATCAAGGAGATTTTGTTACTGCTTAGTATGGAGTTCATAGTTTGCATTTAAGTTAAAAGATACATCTAATTTGGGGATGTTCCTCGGGGGTAGAGTGCTTAGCGTGTACAAGGCCTTGAGTTTAGTTAGAAGCTACATTTAATATTAGCTTCAGTCTATTGTTTGTATTTTATGTAGCCTCATAAATGATTGTTTTCTTCTATCCCTCCGAAACTTAAATTATTTTTAAATAATTTAGCAAAATGCTTTAGGGATTATTTGTACTATTACCCTTAAAGCATTTTGCTAATTTTGTAGTAATGTGAATGAATGGTCTTTCAGATCAACAGAAGTTGTCAAAGGTGATTTTTTTTCAAAGGCGAATGAAACTAGTGGGAAGGATAAAGGCTAAACATGTTTGTGACACCAGGCTCCATTTTATCTCACGCCTTCAATTATTTGTAATAGAAAATCTTTCAAGGAGTTGGATCTGTGGGGAAAAAATTCTGTGTAGCTGCTTCCTGGTGCTGGGCTGTGTTTCTCAGCTCCCCACGCAGCTGGGTGTGGCTGTGTGACCATCCTCCTCAGTGAAGTCCAAATAGAAGTAAAGTCTGCCATTTTATAGTCGCCCCCTTCCCGAAATAGGTTCTCCCTTTTCCCGGTTGGGATGAAGGTAATCTCAGAGCAGAGCTCCGGTGACTAATAATGTGGTTTCCTAGGGCATGGTCTTTTGCCTAGTACTTACTACTACATGAAATCTGCTTTGTTTTTGGGTTCCTGAATTGCTTAACAAGTCAGACACAAATGAAATCCTAGCACTAATGAAAACTTTTCCTTTTAACCGATATGTTTGAAAATCTCTAACACTTTGGACACCTGTGTAGGAGGACATGAGTTTTGACTTTGTAGGAAGAATGACAGTGGTTGTCCAGTTAGCACACAGCTAATTCCACACGTACGTACTATGTCATGCGAGACCTCCACACCTGTGGCTTCTTCAACTCCAGCTATTCCTTTTAGTCGGTAATTTAATTTTCACCTAGTCTTGCTTTTCCTCCAGGTCTGTCAATGCTGACTTGGGAATTTTGGAGAGGAAGCACAGGAAGCTAGGAGAATGCCTAGTGTAGATAATTAGCCCTCGGGTAGGCCTGGGTGATGGAATGATGTTAGAGTTTGTACCTTTGACCCGTCAGTGCGGCTTTTTTTTTCCCCCACACGGCTTCAAGCGCAGAACATGTTGCCTGTGAAGGTTACACGTTTAAGTGGTCATTAACAGAGCTGCCTTCATCAGATTAGCTAATTATAATCTTGAATGGCAGGCTTTTTCTTCCCTTGAGGAATAATGCAGCCCATAGACACACGAGCTGGATCAGCAGTGAGAAAGTAGACGAAAGATGAGGGTCCCAGGTATGTAGGGGAGATGTGAGGAGATGCCCAGGAAGTAACAGAAAGCCCTTTCTGCATTTGTGAAGTAGGTAAAGGTAATTCTCTGTCTGTAGATCCAGATTCTGTATCTGATAAAATTTTACCTGTAGGTTAATTGTGCCTATGTGTGTAAATTTGTAAACACTGATATTTATCAGTGCTAATTGTACATAAGTTCATAACATTGTTGCAAAGTGGCATGGTAGTGTTTTCATGTTGCCTGGGGCCGTAGTTCATTGATAGAGCCTTCGCTTATTTCTGTGCAAAGTCTTGGGTTTGGTCTGCAGTTGGCACACCTAGACAGACCCAGAAAATACATCGATTATTAGCTTAAGCATAAATGATCCTTGTGGAATTATAGCAGTATTTTTTTCCTCTGCTCAGGAATTCTGTGCTGGAAACAGTGAAGACTTAGTTATTGGATGCTCGAAGGTAATTATTTTAAGAATCCCATTGCCAAACTGTAATTCTCAGCCCTTGGGAAGGGGAGACAGGATCAGGAATTCAACGTTTACTTCTGCTATTATATCATGAGTTTCAGACTGCATAAGGTCATATCTCAAAAAGGAAAAGAAACAAACAAAAATACTGCCACATCTTTGGAATCAGGAGACAGATCGAAGGAAGTTTAATTTGTTCATTTTGAGATGTTAAGAAATGACGTTTGGGGCTGGAAAGATCGCTCGCTGTTGGAGAGCACTGGCTGCTCTTCTTTTGTGCCCACAGATGCCTGTAACTCCACCTCCAGAGGATCTGATGCCTTTGGCTTCCTCAGGCACCCACACGTGTGGCATACATGTAGACACACAGTAGCATAAATAAAAATCAAAAATCTTTAAAAAAAACACAGAAATGCTATTTGCGGCTATAGATGTAGCTCTTTGTTAGAACACTTGGCTAATATTACTCAGTCGGTCCCCAGCCCTAAGGCTTGGGAGGTTGGCAGTGGGGGACAGAATATTTTGGTTCTGTGCAATATATTTTTATAATTTTCTACATAGTTCTGTTTAAAAAGGAATCCCTGACTTCTAGAACCAGTACTTTAAGTCGATCAAATATGTCAGTCTTTAAAACAATTTTATTTTTTGTTGTTTGTTTTCTTTTGTCTGTGATGCTTTCCTTAACATTTTCATTGTGTGGAGAGGGCCTGAACTTGAACAAAAGTCTGGAAAGAAAACATCTGGACTTGAAAAGACCAGCTTGCTGCTGCTGAGCCAGTCACATTTATTTTATGTTGACTTCCTGATCCTATTTAGGGGTTAGGAGCTGGGAGTGGAGGGGTTGTTTCTGATCCCCCAAGCCCATTTTCAGTGGCTGTTTTGGAGGAAAGCAATTAAAAGCACATAGCACTCTGCGTAACTGTGAAATTTCCACCACAGAAATGCATTTTGCATTTTGTCTCCTGGGGCAGCAAGCCTCTATGTGCCCTGATGAACAGCCGGAACTCGCTTTGTTTTTACAAGAGTTTCATTCTCAAATTACCCACGCTGTAATTGCAGTTCTGAAGATTTTGACTTCACATGAAAGCTCATTGTTTCTGTTCCTCTCCAACTATTTCCACAGTGGCCTCTTACTGCCTCCTTTCCTCTGTACCCAGAAGGAATGTTGGTTTCTCTTGAGGGCTCTCCTTGCTCGTGTAGGTGGTCTCACTCATGTACTCCTTGCCATCCCCCCATTTCTTTTTTCTATGTAGTCTTTACCAGTCTGGGGTTCACTATGTGTAGCCTCTCCTTGTCTTCTGAGCTCTGGGGGAATCGTTATTTTACCTTTTCTCGTCTCCTGGGTTTCTAATCTTGACTATAGGTGTTTATTCCTAAACGTAGAAATCATCTTTGATTCTTCTCTCTCATGAGCCTTCTGTAACCAGGTGATCATGAAGTAATTTAATGTCTGTATATTACGAGGTGCAGCTGAGCACAGGGAACTGAGTTCTTGCCCTGGACGCACCCAGGAAGGGCTTTTTGGGGAGGGTTGTTTTGAGGATTTTATTTATTTATTTATTAACTATTTATTAAAGATTTCTGCCTCCTCCCCGCCACCTCCTCCCATTTCCCTCCCCCTCCCCCTTTCAAGTCCCCCTCCCTCGTCAGCCCAAAGAGCAATCAAACGTTTTCCACTCCTCCCAAACCCTGCAGCCCTAGGAGTATCCTGATCTTGGGTTGTAGGAGTTTCTTTGAATTCAGTGGTTCTCAACTTTCGCGGCATTTCAATTTTTTAATACAGTTCCTCATGTTGTAGTGACTCCCGACCATAAAATTATTTGTTGCTACTCCATAGCTACAATTTTGCTACTGTTAACGAATCATAATGTAAATATATGATATGCAACCCCCCTGAAAGGGGTCACAGCCCACAGGTTGAGGACCCCATTTAGTGATTAAACTAAATTAAAGTGTAGTAATTATGGTCATTCTGCAGCATCTCAGATTGAAGATGCGCCCTATGGTGTCTAAGTTTCATTCCTTTGGGTAGCTAGGAAAGGAAGGTCTTGGAAAGAAATGTTTGTTTTGTTGAGACAGAGTTTCACATAGTCCAGGCTGGACTTCTGATCATCCTCCCTGTATCTCCCAAGTCCTTGGATTACACGTATGTGCCACCATATCCAATTTTCCTTTTGATATTTTGTTTATAGTTATGAAAAGTTGTTATGATATACTTCCTACTTCCTCTTCCTACCACCTTTTTTTAAAAATTATTTTTCGAAGACAGGGTTTCTCTGTAGCTTTGGAGCCTGTCCTGGAACTCACTCTGTAGACCAGGCTGGCCATGAACTCCCCTGCCGTTGCCTCCCGAGTGCTGAGATTAAAGGCATGTTGCCACCACTGCCCGGCTCCTCCTACCATCCTTTAAACAGTATTTTACCTTACGTGTATGGGTGTTTTTGCTTCCTTGTCTGTCTGTGTGCCACTCGTGTGGCAGAGATGGCTGTGAGCCACCATGTCCGTGCTGAAAATCAAACCCAAGTCCTCTGGAAGAGCAGCCAGTCCTCTTCAACACCAGGCCATTTCTAGGCCATCCCCTTTTGTAGCGCACCACGCCCGTCTGCTTTCTGTGCTCCACCATACAGTTCGTGAACTGGGCAAGGGGCTGGAGAATGAAACACACAGAGACGCACGGACAGAGACACGGTTTATCCTTGAAACAGGAATGCCCCCTTTATTGTGTCCAGGGGCAGCTTATATAGGGATAGCCACGCCCCAGCCAAACGCACCAGAAACCACTCTCCTGCCATCAGGAACTCCTGAGGGTCTTGTGTTTAGAGCAGCTGCAAGCTGTTTCAGCAGAAGAAAACAAGTTGTTTACAAGAAATTCAGGATCTGGGGGTTCACAGCTCCCAACACCCTTTTAATTGTTTTTTTTTTTTCCTGAGATGGTGTATTACTTGTAAGGTTGCTACAGAAACCTGACACAAACAACGTAAAGAAGGTTGTATTTTGGCTCATAATTCAGGTATTCCATCCACCATGGCAGGGAAGTCATGGTTCTAGGGATCTGATGTCGTTGGTACATTGCATCACAGATGGGATTATGTTATATTTGTTTCCCAGGCTGGCTTTCCATTCCTGGGTTCAAGAGATCCTTCTGCCCGAGTTTTCCCAGTACTTGGGACTATGGGTGACAGCTTCTGTGTTCAGCTAAAATTCTCCCTTTTAGAGTGTAAGCTTTTTTTTTTTTTGCTTGTTTTTTATTACTCACTTTAATGCCAGGACATTTTCAGCATCCCAAAATAAACCTTGCATCTCCTTTAGCAGTTCCTTCATATCCCTTACCTAGATCCAGTAGTATTCCATTTTATGAGTGGACAATATTTTGTTTTTCCATTTATCTGTAGATGGATATTTGGGTACTTTCTACTTTTGAAGTTTTTATGAGTGATGTTGCTTTGAGCATTTAGTTACTATTTATTTTTATTATTATATTTTAATATAATTATATTATTAGTATAAATTAAAATAATAATAATTATTTACTATTTATTGTCTAGATATCTTTATTTGAAGAACTTTTCTTGTGTTTCCAGCTTGTTACAGTCTCCCTTACCTCCATCCCCCAGGCATAGTACCTGTGAGAGGCCCTCTGTACAGGGACCTTGTGCCTCGTAAAGGAATATAATTGGTCCTTCTGGAATTTAAGCTGTGGATTCAAAAAAATGTTGGGGTCGGTCAAACGGCTCAACAGGTTAAAAGGCATTCGCTGTTCAGACTTTACAACCTGAGTTCAATTCTGAATCATAGCAAAGGAGGAAGGAGAGAACTCCTCTGACCTGCACATGTGTTCTGTGAGAGTCTCTTTCACACCTGTAAAGTACAGTGTGGTTTTATAGTAACTGAGAAGACCGGTATGTTGTAAGGAGAGACTGCCCTCATTCCTAAGGCCACTGTCGGATGGAGACAGGGAGCAGCCTGTGTGTCTACTGTTCAGGGGATAGGAACATAGACTTACCTTCTTGCAAGCTGGATATCTTTCTTCCCCAGGGGTTTGTGTCAATATCCATTCTTGGGTTGCCTCAGTAAGAGAGAGCCCTTTTCTCCACCGTGAAGTGATCCAGGGATCCCGTTTGGGAAATCAATTGCTTTCTCTTACTCCTTTCCACTCGTTCCTCTTGATAGCATCAACAACTGCCATGAAAGAAAAAATGCAAACCGTGTTTCATCATAGTTTCGGATTATGTTTCCTGTGTCCACATCAGCAGGGAGCTGCCCCAATGAACTCGGTCTTTCTAGGATTAAAAGCCATCAAGTGCACTGTAGAGTTTGTCATTTTCCTTTGAATGTTTCCGTTGCGTGTTTATTTTTTGGCATTCTGCATGCTGTGACTTCATTTGTATGCCAACATGCTTGCTGTTGTTTATTTTTGTGTCTGCTTCTTATGGAACCCATGGCTTTGTGAAGGCTGGATGTTAGGCAGGTACTCTGTTTTAAACTACATCTCTTTCCTTTTCCTTATTTATTGTATATAGTACATGTGTGTGTATGTGTGTATTTTGTGTTCTGTGTATGCTAAGGTGGAGGCTAGGGTTTGGCTTTGAGTCTCCTACTGGAATTCATCTGTCTCTGACATTCAAACTCCCATTGGTGGTGTTACCAGTCTGTGCCATTATACCCTGCTTTTTATGTGGGTGTGGAATATTTCAGCTCAGGTCCTCACGTTGGCACAGCAAGCGGCTTACTCACTGAGACATCTCCTCAGCCCCTCGTTTATCTTTCAACTCTAATTTTGTAATAAGTCTGCCAGGAGATTTGGCTGAGGTTGTTTATGTTTAATCGGTATGCTCACAGGCTCCAGTGTCCTGGCAAAGGTCATAGTGCATAGTCAAAAGGACAGCATTCCAACCTGGGCCACTGAGCACATTAATGTATAACTCTTCCTTCTCTGTGACTTAAAATTGGAGTCTTTTTAAAGACCAGCTTTCAAGGTGCAAAAAAGGTCCTCAGGATTTTATGCAGTTCCATGCCCTCCCCCATTCTTAGCTCTATAGGAAATTCCAGAAGTCTCACTAACAATACCTCTGTGTCTGTGTTTGGGGTGTTCTTAATACCCAGATGACCCTCTGTAAATTAGGACAGCAAATATTTTATCTAAAGGTCCACAGAACAACTACTTTTGGGTTTGTAGTCCAGTTCCTTCTCTGTGTCTATGTAGCCAGAAATAGCCATAGACAATATATAAATGAAAGGATCATGTACCAATTAAACTTTATTCATAAAAGTCGGCAGTTAAGGGTAGAGCTGGAGAGATCTCAGTAGTTAAGAGCTCTTGCCATTCGTGCAGTTGAAACTTTTACACCTTGCTCTAGAATTTATGAACGCCATGTTGGAAGATTGTTGAGGATAAGCCAGAGAATTCTAATACTGTCTAGTTTGAGAACTATTGCCCTGAGGAGGTAAGGCTATTTGTGTGAGAATCATCGTCATCATTATTATTTGACTTTTTAAGAACGTTATTAGCATATATTGTACATACCAGATTTCACTGACATTTTCATACATGCACATAATGTATTTTGGTAATATTTACCCCTCCCTCCTTACTCTCTCTTGTTCCCCTTCCACCGATTCTCTTCCTTTTTCCAGCTAGTCCTCTTCCTACTTTCATGCCTTTAGAAAATTCTTTTTGGTGATTTATTGAATTTAATGCCACAGATACCTTACCAGTAGCTACACCACTGAAGAAGAGTCTCATCCTCACTTGCATTAACTGGCCATAGATCTTTAGGGATGGGTGTGCCCTCCGTGAGATTTGGAGAGGATGATACAGATGTTCCATTTATGGCTGAGCATTCAGTAGTCACATGTTTTTAGCCCATTGACTTAATAGTCTTTATGGTTAACTAGTGCCTGTTGGGAAAAAAAAGGCTTCTCTCACCAAAGCTGATAGTAAGGAGATCAATGTAGTTGTTTTATTTTTTAAATCTAGAGTGAGGCACAGGACACGTGAGGGCAGGTTCCTATGGAGACCTTTGACCTTGGACTCCTTTGGAGTTGGACTTTAGGGTGGTTATGAGTGGTGCTTGGATCTGAACATGGGTCCTCATCCAGAATAGTGCTTGGCCTGATTGGAGTGACCTATGCTTACACCTAGGATCATGGTTTCACATCTGAGCCTGGGCTGCTGCCAGGGAACATGTCTGTAGCCTGGGTTCAGGGCCTGAAATGGGAAAGGGGTGTTGGCCTGAAGAAATGAGCTGTGTGACTCCCGGATGAGTTTCACACAAGTGGCTGGCCCCAGATAGTTCCAGCCATCTTTATTTATACATCAAAAACAAGCATGTTTTTCCATGTTAACAAGTTTTCCCATCCTCCAACTTTAATCTCAAGCAAAAAAAAAAAAAACCAACAAAAAAAACCCTTCAAATATATCGTTTCCTATCTTTTATATCAAAACATCTTTAAACCAAAAACACTTGTCATTTTGCTAGCTTGGCCAAATACCGAGCCGGGTACATCCTGACTTCACAAGACTAAAAGGTGATTGACGTACGCACACGTTTTCAAGAACTACAATCCCATTCAAACCATTTTTACAGAAATAGGGGTGATCTGCCTCCAATCCTGTTAGCCCTGAATCAGAACAGCTCTCAGTGTCTGAAGTGACAGTTGGCATCCCTAGACAGGAAATTCTAGAAGCATCGGCTCCCAAAGAATTTGAGGGGAAAATATTTGAGAAAAACTGGGGTTCTAGGAATGATCACGCCTGTCCCATGCATGACTGACAAAATGCCACTTAAAATCACCAAGAGAATCATCAATGTTATGATGTATTCTGCACTGTCCCCAAGTCCTCTGGTCCTTGCCCAGTGAGACCGTCCCCGTGGGCTTCTGCCCCATTAAGAGACCCACAGGACAAGCACTCCTATGCTGATCTGAAATTAGGCCACGAAGCTCCTGACACATTGTTGTATAATAAACTACTCCAAAATTTTAGTTAAAAAAAAAGAATAGTACGTGGCTCTTAACTGCTTAATTATTTCTCTAGCCCTAAACGTAATTATTCAGAATGTAATTTGATAGGCACAATATGTTAGCCTCATCACAGATTTTTTTTTTTCACCCAGGGCCTCCGTGTAGCCTGGAATTTATAGTTAATACTAGGATTACCAGTGTGGGCCGCCAAGTCCAACTGAGACAGTTATTGACACATGCAAAAGCATCGTTTCTGGACACCAGGGCTGAATTCTAGATGGTCTGATGCACCCTGGAATAAGAATGGATTTCTAGGGGCTGGAAAGGTGGCTCAGAAACACCAACCATTCGTCCCAACGACCCAAGTTTGATTCCTAGCTCCCACGTGGTAGCTTCAACACCTTCTGTAACACCTGTCCCTCCATGGGCACTGCACACATGTGGTATACAGACGTACTTATAGATAAAATATCCACACACATTTTTAAGAATTAATAATTTTAAAAGGACTAATTCTAACATAACACCTTTCTCCACAAGGAGAAGCAACCAGGAGGTGTCCGAATGTTTTCTAACTACAGTCTCAACTTTAGCTGAGGTGGTTTTCAAGGGGAATTCTGAATGTGGTGGCGCTATAAATGAGATTCTATCTCAAAAAGGGGGAATGCCTCCCCAAAAGTCAAAGGTCTGTACGTGGAAAGTCCTGAGTTCAATCCGCAGCATGGAAAAAAAGGCTCCATGTGTTTTACATTTACATTACAAAGCCCTGGGCTTTTGGAAGTTCTTTTGGGGATCCCGTGCGTCCATTCCTAGGATGGCCCAGCATGCATTTCACATTTCAGTGCTAAACGCTTTGTGCATGTCTGTGTACGCTTGGCTCTGGATCTGACCCATGACTGCACAGACCTTAGAAGAGAGGTGGCCTCACGGTTCCTTGCCGAGTGCAGGGATTTGGAAAAGGAGAGGTCATCGAAGGTGATCGCTGGGGAGGTGGGAGGAGCAGCAGCCCTTTTGAAAGGCTGTGGGAGCCATGGAAACTCTTTGGTTTGGCTGTTTTTGTTTTTTCTGTTGGCAGTTGAATCTAGCATGCCAGGCATAGATACTCTAGGCACATCCTCCACCTCTGGCCCCCAGGACCACGGATAGTGGATAGTTTCAAGCAAGGATGCGGAGACCAGGACCAGTGGCCCCAGGTGTGGGAGCAGATGCAGAGGTGTGCAGAGCGTAAGGAAACCTTGGGTTTCCGGGGAGAAGAGTCTGGTATTCAAGTGTCCCTAAGGCACCTTTAGGAACACCTGACACTTGGCTGGAGGATGATATGTGTGTGGCTTTAGGGTCTGCTCCCTCTCCTCCATTGCTTTATTTCTCCTGTATTCCATGCCAGGCTGAGTAGGTGTGGTCACTGGAGTCTTGGCTACAGCAGTTCCTGAAATCTCTGGATGTTTCGGTTGGTCAAGCCTTTCTCCATTTCTTGGTACACACCCTTAACAGGTGTTCTCAGGTGCCTCCGCTGGGGGCTGAGCCCTAGGGCCTTGTCCCTCCCTAAAGCTTCCAATTCAACAGGCAGTGTGCGGTTTCTGTGCTCAGTTCCAACAGCTTCCAAGGGGAATGAGACTGAGATCTTCCCAGGTGTGTGTCATTACGCCTTTTGACAATAAGGGTTATTACAAAACAGTTTTCTAGGTAACACATTTGGGTCACTTCCATATAAAATTTCCAATCTCTCCTCCCCACTGTTTTACATATTTATTTACATATTATTTTAATTAATTAATTTTTTTTTTAGAAAGTCTTGCCGTGTACCTCAGCATGGCTAGAACTGGAGATTCTCTGTCTCCCTCTCCCAAATGAAGGGATTAAATTTCCTTTTTTTTAAAGGAAACATTGCAAGTCACAAATAAGAATGCAACAAACATGGGAGCTACTCTCTTAGCTTCCCCTGGAAGAGATGAGAGCCTTATCTCTTTTTCTTTTTTTGAAAATAACATGCAGCCCGCTAGCTACCCCCAGGTGGAGATTGAATGTCATAATACTGATTCCAGTAGCACAAGAAGATAGATAGCAGCTGCCTGTCACTAACAGTGAATAAATGTTATCAGCCAGGAGTAGCCACTTGAGGCAGAGGCAGGCAGGTATTTATTTGCTGGTTCTGAGCCAGGCCAGAACTGGAACATAGGGAGGGCCAGGTTACCCAAGGCTATGAAGTGTAACTTTATTTTTTATTTTTTTCTTGTGCTGGGGATGGATGCCCGGTCCTTGTTCCTCACAAGCATGCTACCTACCACTGAGCTATATTTGTAGCCATCTGTAGCCCAGAGAGATGTTTTTACGTGGAAATGTGTGTGCTGGTTTAAGGGATTCTAGAACATGGGCAGAAAAGACCTGTGTGTTTAGCAGAGAAAAGTAATTCAGTGAGTCTACTCGAGAGAAACCTTGGGTGTGAAAGCCACTCACTGCATTCGGCTGTCACTGCTTGGAGGACCCAATTCCAGTACTAATGCTTTAAGCTAATTTGCTATGGTAATTCACACAGCCCAGTGTGAATATTAATCACCACGGAACAGCCGTTCATCTGATAAGCCTCCTAATTCTGCAAAGATCAGTAACTACTTTATTATCTAAGGCCATTGCCAAATTACTTGCATTTTGGAATGAAAGCTCATTATTTTATGACCAAATAAATTTCTCAGTGTTTTTGGTCTCAGTAATTTCCTTTTTTTCATTTTCCTAGTTTATGTGATACTGGAGAGTAAACCAATGCCAGGCAAGCTCGCTATGAACCGAGTGACCTTTCTAGCCTTGTTATTCTTCACCATAAGGTGGCATTTGAATCGCTACCACAAGAAATCAAGTTCTGACAGGCATTGCTTGTTTTGCTTTCCATTAATTGTAACCTTGTGCCATGAAAACCTAGTTTGCATCAGTGACTTTTTCTACTTTCAGGCTGACCTATACAGTGATGTTATAATTATGTGCCAGATGTAAGTGGAGAAATAGCCTAAGGTTTTACATTTTAATTTTGCAGATGAGGATGGAACCAGGATCTTGCACTTGCTAGCCAAACAAACAAACAAAAACAAAAACAAAACTTTACCATTGAACCTCTTCACTAGCTTCAACATGAAGAATTTTTATTTTTTATTTTATGTAAGAGTCCCATGCTGGCTTTGATAAACCATTCTCACGATTCTCCTGCCTAGTGCTGGAATTACAGAGATCAGTCTTGATGCCCAGCTTTAATACTTGCGTTTTAAATGAATGAAGTTTCTGAGTTTTCTCTCATCTTCTAAGCTGAAACAACAATATGAAAAGTAAATTTACAGCAAGAGCAGGGACATTTAACATAGAAACCTAGAAATCCTCCATAGATTATTTTTTCCCCTTCCTTTCCCCTCTTTATCCTTTTTCCTTTTCTTCCTTGCCCTTCTCACCCCCACCCTTCATTCTAAGAAATGATGTACTTGGATAAGGTAATTTTATAAAACTTCATAGCTAGTTCCTCGAGCTCACCTTAAGGACTGTGAAGGAAGGCAGGGAAACAGTCTGGGTATTGGAATGTGGCTGAATGATCCCAGCACTTAAGAATCTGCCCTTTTGAACTGTGCAGGGTCTGAGCTAGGCTGGGCTGGGCTGGGCTGGGCTGGGCTGGGCGAGTCTTGCCCTGTGGCTGTTTTCTCCTATTAGGGGTGTTCAGTTACTGCTCAGTCCAAGGAAAATGGGGAGAAAAGCTCCAGGACAAGAGTTCCATGAGACAAATGTTCCCCCAAGTCGCCTGTGGAGTGGTACTTAACAGTCTCTTTCTGGGCCCCCATTCTTTCAGATAGTCTCAGGACCGAGTAAGGGAGAGAATGAATGAATGTGTTTGTGAGAGGCGCTTTTAGAGAAGGAGGAAGGAAGGCAGGCTCACTTTAAACAAAGTATTTCATTTTCTTTTTTCTTTTCTTTTCTTTTTTTTTTTTTTTTTTTAGACCGAATCAATGCCCCTGTTTGCTGCAGCTCCCAGGTGGCTGGCAAACAACATAAAAGCAACAAAGTTTTTTTTTTTTCTAAGTGAAAGTTCATTATGCTTGCATTAAATTTGGATTTTTTTCCTAAGTGAAAGTTCATTATGCCTGTATTAAATTTGGATAAGTCTCCTTAAATACCAAATTACAGAAGTTGTGGGATAATCTGTCCTTGGAGTGTTTTTTTTTTAAATCTAGAAATGGTTATTATCTAGAAAATTGAAGTTGTTACTAAGGGTGGGGCAGGGAACTGGCTCTACCGGTAAAAACACAAAATTGAGTTTGTTCCCTGGATCCCATGATAGAAGGAGAAAAATAACATCCGCAAGTTGCCCTACGGCTTCTGCATGTGCTGCATGGTGTGCACTTACCCATCGTGCATGCCATGCACACATAAATAAATGTAATATCCCGACCCTTTGTGATGCAATTTTTAAATAAAGAAAACGAGTGACTGTGGAGTAAAAGGACTCCTGAAGTATTGTTGCTGGGATTGGAGTCCTAGTTGTACCTCTAGGCGAGTTTTCTTCTGTTGCTCCAAATCCTGTGAGAATGTATTTAATAACCTTCATTGCCTGGGGTTACTTACTTCTGATTTCTAGTCATCCTGATTTCTGCCTCGCTGAGGGAGAGGGATTGTACTAATGTAATCCTATGACAGGGTGAAATTTTAATTGTAGCAAAAATTTGGTTCTCAGCATGGTGAGAATCTGGGGTTTTGTTTTTAGAAGCTCTACTGAGAATGAGTAGAGACAGCTACATCCTAACTTCTCTGCTGCTTCCTGTGTTTACCTCCAACACTGATAAATAGGCAACCTTGTATAGTTTATGTGCCAGGAACTTGAGCTTCAGGGACAATGGGCCTCCCCAAGGAAAAGCGCATTTCCTGGCCATTATTTTTTATAGGACATTGGTTATTCAGGTTGTATTTCTGGTACCGTAAGAGGATTGTGTGGACGCGTGTCAGCGAGCAAGATAAGCTTGGAGGTCAAAAGACAACCTCAAGCCTTCATCCCAATCTCCTTACCTTGTCTGAGGCAAGGTTTCTTTTTCACCGCAGCATCGGCCAAACGAGTGGACTCGTGAACTTTTGGGGAGTAAGCACACAGGGATTGTAGATGCATGCTTCTGCATCTGACTTTCCATGGCTTCTAGGGATTCCAGTCTTTGCGGCTGCATGCCAAGTCTTTTATCCACTAAGCCACCCCCTTTGCTTTTTGAGTCTCAAGCGTGTAGCATGATTTGGAGGCAGTGGGCTCTTTAAGAAGTGGGGCCTCATTACAAAGAAAGGTAGATCACCTGGGCTTAGTGACCAGGGGCTGAAACCTGAGACAATGAATCCAAAGAAATCCTTCCTCTTTATGTTGCAGGCAAACAAAACTGATCAACGTAATAGGGTCTAACGTGTGGAACACTTAAAGAATTTTTGATTCTCTGCTGATGATACTGTACCAGGTGGAGCCTTGCACATGCTAGACACGTGTGTCACTGAGGTATAGTGTGCCACGTCGCCACAGGGGAGTGGAATTCACCCTGACCTTGAGTTTGCAGCAATGGTCCTGGGTCCTGGGATTCCAGGATGAGTAGCTTTAATTTCTTCTTTCTGTGTAAGCAAACCCCGGTCCTTACACATTAGAAGCAAGCCTTCCGCCATGGAACTGTTAGGTCCCTGAGCCCCCTGACAGGGTCTCTTGAATTACCCGTGAACTCATGGTCTGTCTCTACCTTCAAGTGCACAGCTCTGTACCTCACATGCACCATAATTATTTTTATTTCAAAATTTTAAAATTTATTTCATGTCTAAGTGTTTTGTATGCATGTGTGTATATGTACTGTATGTGCGGAGTGCCCGTGGAGACCGGAAGAGGCTGACAGATCCCTTGGAGTTGTAGTTAGTGATAGTTGGGAGCTGCCATGTGAGTACTTGGAACCAACCTGAGCCCTCTGAGTCTTAAACTACTGAGCCATCTCTCCAGCCCTGAATAGCCTTAATTCTAGATCACAGCTTAACAGACAAGCACCGAGCACTCCTTTTAAATTATGTCCATCTGGCTATTGGCCCATCTGGGGGCTCAAATATGCCCCAGCCCAGATTTGCCATGTCTCAAACTGAAGGTTGAAAATTCAGTCTGCTGCTTGCTTACTTGTGACCTCCAGGCTAGACTTTGGGAAGTGCCAGCTTTAATGATCATGGTGTTGGAAACTGATAAACCCCCACTGTTCTAGTTCTTCCTGATAGGTCCAACCCCCTAAAGTTGACAGCATTTCCCAAAATAGCACCACTGGTTAGGAACCAAGGGTTAGTTAGCACTTGAACCCACGGAAAATAGTTCATATTCAAACCGTGACAACATTCACACCCTGTACATGTGTATCCACGCATATTCATGTGTGTGTCTATTTGGAATTAAAGACAAATTCTTACTGTCTTGCCTAGACTGGCCTTTGAACTTGAGGATTCAAGTGGTACAGTCATTTCAGCCTTTAAAGTAGCTAGGACTACAGACACAGGCTGCCTTGCCTGGCTTCTTTGATATTTTATGCATAGCTGGTACTTTGGTGGTTTAAACAAAGTCATATGTATTTATTTCAATCTGTCAACCAATCACCTGTCAGTTCACCTACACATACAGTTTTAGAATTGAGAATATAATGGCCATTATTTTGAACAGGCAAAACCAGATCCTTAGCCAGGTATGGCCTAAAGATGACCATAGAGTTAGATACGGGATAGAGATCAACATAGGAACCTTTCACATTGATTAACCTTAAAAATCATCCTGCGTAGTTAAAGTCTGCCAGTCTCTATGTTTATATCCCCTGCCATAAAGAATCATCTCTTGTGCCTTTAGTATCATTTCTTTCCTTGGCACTGGTCTGTTTTCCTGCAATTTCATTGGGTAGTGCGCGCATACTCTGCCTCTCGGGGGTAGCTGTCTGCAGAGTGTTCCATGCTTCGTGTAAATCACACATGATAGCTAGACTCTCTCTAAAATCTGTTGTATCCTTTGTTATTTGTACCTGAGGTTGTCCACAAGGAAGGTGGCAGCACCTATCTTCAGGACAATAGAGGTGGAGAACTACAGAATTGTAGCTTTCCCTTTGGTAGGGAGCTGTGTTTGAAGATGCTGGATTGGAGGTTACCCAGAGAGAAATGGAGAAGAGGGCAGGAAGTAAATGAGGGAAGAGAAAAGAGGAACCATCCAGAAGGATGGAAGGGGATAGGCAGAGGGAGCAAGCGAGGAGTAGTATGTAGCTCTCCAGTGCCAAGGCATACAAAACACTTGAGTCCCTTCTGAGGGAAGCTTACTGCCCCAACTCCTTTGTGCCTGACTCCCTTGTGCCCATTTCTACAAATGCCCTGGTGTTGTAGGAAGTTTACTTTTTGAGAGTTCAGAGAAGGGATGGGGACAAGGATGCGAGGCTTTTGAGATGGAGACTAAGCAGAAGGAGTTCTAAATGCTCAGCAGCCATCAGTACACAAACTGAGCATCACATTTCTTAGAAATCTGCAAAGCCTGACCTGGGACTTGACTTGTTGGAGAGCTCTTCTGGGGAGGGGGAGAGAGAGAGTGGAGGGGGGGGGGAGCTGTTATCAAGCCGCCCTGTCTGTGCCTGGTGCTGTTTAATTCCCCTTGCACCGACTGGATTTGTTCTGAAACCCCGCCCAGCGCCTGCTGTGGGCAGCTTCCTCCGGAGCACCTGGATCCCGGTCTCTCTGGCTCAGCCAGTCAAGGTCACGTCTTAATCCCCTGTCCAGCAGCCAGCAGCTCTTTTGGAGAAAGAAAGTCTCTGTTTGGAGAGAAGGTTTTATTATGTTAACACGGCAGACTGTTCAGCATTGGAGAAAAATGCAGCTGACATTATTTACTGTAAATACAGTGTGTTTTGTAACTGGGTGTCTGAAGTTGGACCCCAAGAGTCTCTGCTGAATTATTCCTTCTGAAGACTCCACACCCAAAGGAGAAAGGGTGGGTGTGTGTGGCACTCTGCTAGGCATGGGTTCATGAACCCCTTCTTCCAGCAGCCGTAATGTTTTGAGCTTGCTGTTCTAAGGCAGCTCCATTCCCTTTGTTCCCTTGGTAATATGAATGCAGACTATAGTTGAAAAAGCACGTAGCATACTAAGTTTTAGCAAAATATTAATAGCCTTGAGTTCGTGTATTCACAACAACTGTACCTGGTAGAAGGCTTGCCTAAGCATATCCTAGAATTTTGATTTTAGAAACCAGGTCTCTGAAAAGTCCCCAGGTCTGCCCTGAGGATTGGGCGAACAAACCCACAGTGTTCCAGCTTCCCCCTGGCTCCAACATGGGTGGTTTCTGTTTGAAGGATAAACAATTTTCACGGAATTTAGCTAGTAGGAGCTGGAGTTTGCTATCGGATCAGGTATGAGAGCCTTGCTGTGGAGCTCATTCCCGAAGCCTTGTTGCACAGTGGGGGCGAATTCCCCAGAGCTACTGCGATTTATGGAGGCCTTTATCCTTGGCCTGCTGCAGACTCTGGATCTGGAGGAACTGGGGAAGGTAGCTCATAGCACAGATGGGTCCAGAAACGCCCTGCCAGCCCCTTCAAAACTTGAGGCCCAACGCAGCCTGCTTGGTGGCAGAGTTCCTGAGTTCCTTTATTACCAGCACCTAATCTCAGACAGCCAAGAGGCTGCTCTCCAACTCTCTGGTTGGGCCTGCCATGGACATTTCCTGTAAGTAGAATCATATATCATAGACCTTTTGTGTCTGGCTTTGTGTAGCACTGCATAGACTTGCATATTGCTGCTACAGAACACCATGACCAAAAAGCAAGTTAGGGAGGAAAAGGTTTATTCAGCTTACACATTGCTGTTCATCACCAAAGGAAGTCAGCACAGGAACTCAAACAGGGCAAGATCCTGGAGGCAGGAGCTGATGCAGAGGCCATGGAGGGGTGCTGCTTACCAGTTTGCTCACCGTGGCTTGTTCAGCCTGCTTTCTTATAGAACCCAGGAATGCCAGCCCAGGAACGGCACCACCCACCATGGACAGGGCCCTCCCTATTGATCACTAATTGAAAAAATGCCTCACAACTGGATCTCATGGGGCCATGATTCTCATGGCTCCTTCCTCTCTGAGGACTCTAGCTGTGTCGAATTGACACAGAACCAGCCCATACAACTGTCAAGGTTCATGTATGTTGCAGAAGCCCTGGCCATTCATTTCCATCTGCTGCTAAGCGTCTATCCCCCGTGTTAATAGACTGCTTTGGGTGGCCTCCTTCATTAGCTGCTGGGCATTTTCTTGGCTTCACTAGACCCTGAATTGTCTGCGTGTGTGAGTCGTTTCCCAGTCCCTATGGGTGCACTCTGGGGAGATGTCCCAGGCTCTGGGAATAAATCAGCTCTGTAGCTTGTGGGAGTCAGGTCATGAAAGCCTTTTGAATATAAACTTTATCCCCTGTCATCAGGAATGGTTTTTTTCTTTATATATGTATTCTAGGATGGTTAAGGAAATCTAATAAACCAAATATTTGAAAAATGTGTTTCGTGTTGCCTTTCTTTGACCTCAGGAAGTTGCTCTCAGTGTTCGTCCTATGAGGAAAAATTTGTAACATCATTAATCTGACAGCAGAACAGATAAAGCCTTCTGCGTGTTCTCTGAGTTGTTTTTTAGGAGATAAAACATATAACCACAGAGAAACCCTGTCTCGAAAAACCAAAAAAAAAAAAATCAACATTTCATGGGCTGGTCAGGACACCTTCAGTGGGACACTGCAATTGGTTCTTACAGCCTTAGACAGTGGACAACCCTCCTCTCTGCCTATGTATTGGGTCTTTGCTCATAGAGGGGCTCAGCTAAATGAGCAGAAAAGCTAGGGTTGGGTCCCAAACAGTACTCTAGGAGATTGGAACACTGAATATACTCAGGTTTTCAATATGGGCAGCTATTTGGAGCTAGAAGAGTGCTGAAATCTGGGAAAACTGCAAATGGTGTGTATAAAAGGCTCATTGTACGTGTGGTTTATTATTGTTATGTTTTAGTAGGAGTGAGCCTCGGGGTGCACGACTCATAACAACTAGAGAAGAATTGAGATAATCTTCAGGAAAGATTCTATATAGGAAGCGATCATAGCTAACTTTTGTTTTTCCTTGAGGAACGTTTCGAGAGTGGGGTATGTCAGTTTGATCCTCTCTCAGGATTGGATTAGGGTGGATGACTGGTATCCCTATCACTGTTCCCCAAGTTTTCGTAGGAAGTCAGTGCAGACCTATGTGCTCCAGCAATCACATAAAAGACAGACATTTTAAAGAAGAGAATTTTAGAATCGCTGTCCCATCATTCCTCAGTTTAGTGAGAAAAAACGTTTCATTTTCTAGTCCAGGAGGGCTACCTGGTTCTTGACAGCAACATCACAAAGGCACAAGTGAGAGCCAAGGAAATATAGATTCTAGCTAGTGTGGCAATGATGTGCACGTGTTATCCTGTTGCTGTGGACTTAGAATCAGGAGGATCGTGAATTCAAGACCAGTCTGGGTTACAGTGATTCCAAGCCTGCATGGGTTACATAGTGAGATCTTGTCTCAACACACACACGGGTTACATGGTGAGACCTTGAGTCAACACATACACAATGCACGTGCACGCACACACACACACATGGGTTACATAGTGAGACCTTGTCTCAACACACACACAGACACACACACACACGGATTACATAGTGAGACCTTGTTTCAACAAACACCAATTAGGAAACGACAGAGATAATTAATACTCGGTGTAACTCAATATTGTCAGGGATGTGCATCTCCACGCCAAAAGGAGCCTGGTGAAATTTCAGTCGGGAAAAAGATGAGGCTCTTTTCATGCATCAGGTCCCCATTTGGTTTCTGATTTCTTCTCATTAGACTAAAAGTGAACGTCTTAGCAGAATGTAAACTAAAAGGTGAGTGGAGTGTGTGTGTGTGTGTGTATGTGTGTGTATGTTGAGACGATCTCACTATGTAACCTGTGTGTGTGTTTTGAGACAAAGTCTCACTATGTAACCGTGTGTGTGTGTGTTTGTTAAGCACACACTTAGCTGAATGTCTTAGTCTTTTTTTTAATAAACTTTTTTTTATTTTACATACGAACAACAGTTTCCCCTCTATCCTCTGTTCCCACTTCCTCCTCCACCTTCTTTTTGCTCCATGCCTTCCATTCCTCTGTCTCCCTTCAGAAAGGGTAAGGTCCCCCCCCCCATGGGAGTCAACAAAGTCTGGCATACTAAGTTGAAGCAGGACCAAGCCCCTCCTTCCTGCATCGAGGCTGAGTGAGGTATCCATCCCACCATAGGGAATAGGTTCCAAAAAGCCAGCTCTCACTCTTAAAGAAAGCAAGACGAGCAAGATTTTTCTTTGTTTTGTTTTTTTTTTTCTCTCAATAATAGATTTTACTCTTTCATTGTTCTGCTTAATTATAAAAGCAAGCAACGTTTTACCATACAGAACTATTCTCATTGGTGTTGGGTTTATTTTTTAAAGGCTTGGTGGTACATGCCTTTCATCTCAGCTCTCGGGAGGTGGAAACAGGAGATTGAGAAATTCAAAGTCAACCTCAGTGACACAGTGAGTTCCAGGTCAGCCTGAACTGTCTCCAATAAATAAAAAAAGGAAATAAAATATCAAAACATGGCATATTAGCTGGGCATAGTACACACCAGCACTTTGGAGGCTAAGGTGAGATCAGGAGTTTGAGGCCAGCCTGGGCTACAGAGTGATGCCATGACCCCCCAATAAACAAACCTAAATCAGTGAGTAAATGGAGTAAAGAACCATTTGAAACATCAGTCTTTTCTGGGAAGAGCTGTTTTAATGACCTTATTTCAGGCAGATACTGGGAATCGTGGACCAGAGAATTTCCTGGAATCTCAGAGTTTTCCCTGCCCCTTCTGGACCTATAGCCCTTCATGTCTTCCCTGTTGATAGGTAGCTCCTGCATCCTTGAGCATCCTGTCTTAGTTCAAGGCCAGCACAAAGAGATGGCCCCAGGCATCTCTGCACTAAGACTCTGCTCTGAAGCTTCCAGCTGTTTTCTGCTCTTTTCTGCCTAGTGGACACTGTCTCCCTGCAAGGGATTCAGACACAAGGCTAGGAGTAACTGCAGAGAATTTAATAATAGTGATGAGGGAGGGAGAGGGAAGACTTCCAAAACACACAAACAAGGATCACAGGGAAGGAACTTGGACATGAATCAAGCTGTAGGGAAATTCAACTGTGGAGAAACACGGACCTTTGAATGGTAAGTTCAGGACAAAGGAAATAGAAAGGAAAAGTGAGGTGTACCTTTTCCCCCCCAATAGTCATTCTATTAAGGGCTGTGAGCACTCTGGGGTGCTGGGTTCTTGTGTGGATGTCAACAAAAAACCATGGGTGTTTATATCTGAGAATAAGTTTTGAATTAGCCAAATTGTAACAACACCCATTCCATTCCGCACTCTACTCACTAAGTGCTATGGGAACTGGGCAGAAGATATAAAAACACACACACACAGAGTAAATGGAGAGAGACAGACAGACCGACAGGCCACGGGGACATCCTTGAGACAAGAATGCCAAGAATGCCCACTTTATTGTGCTCAGGGGCAGCTTATGTTGGGCTCTGGTCACGCCCCAGTTCTCGGGATCTTTCAGCTGCAGACTCATCAGAACCCACTCCCCTGCCATCAGGGTCTCATGCTTAGACCAGCTGCAGGCTGCTCAGACAGAGGAAAACAAGTTGTTTATGAGAAATTCAGGGTCTGGTGGTCTGCAATCCCCAACACCAAATCAGTTGTAGATGTGATTTTATAATCCATTAACTTCTTTTGCTATTTAATTTTGTATTAGGGAATTAAAATTAAGACAAGGCCTCTAGCAGTGAGCTATAACCCCCTTTAAAAGTAATGGCTCCCTATGTAGCACATGTTGGTCTCAGACTCATGATCTTCCTGCCCTAGTATCCCCAGCGTGGAATGACATGTATACCACCATGTCCAACAACGTGATACTGGCATGGAAATGGAGAAAACACTTTTTTTGAAAAGCAATGTAAACATTTGAGAATAAATTCTATCCCCCTAAAACCTAGATGTTTAGCTCGAGATACCTGCTGTCCCTAAAGAGAGGATCATGCCTTTACATGGGGGTTGTGTGTCCACCCTTCCAACTCCATAAACACTTGCACATGTAAGAGCTTTTCGTGTTTGTTTCTAACAGCAAGCATCATCGAAAAGGTTTCCCGATAGAAGATAGTCTTTGTGATTAACAAGAATGTTATACTGTAGTTGAGAGAAAGAGGAAGGTTGGGGGTGGTGGTGCCCAAGTTTACTTCAAGGGAAGTCACCATAGCTCGGTTCCCCCTCCCTCTTTCCTCCTTACGTGCACAGCCACAGTGCATTCAATTGTTTAAGAGCTACACATCCTTTGAACTAGCCTGAGGATGGGAATGCCCATTAAAAATAAACAGCTATGTGTCCCGAGCAGCTGGAACTCTGTGTCCTCACACCCAGCAGTTCCGTTTCCTGTCTCTTGATTGTGTATCTGTTCTTCCAGATTGCCTTTGTGCTTTGAAAACTGCAGATTTCAATAGCCCTAGTAATCTCCATGCAAGCAACTGTTTAAAAAGCCCCAGCTCCTCTTTCCCCAGAGATCTGTGAGAACTGCCTAGGAGCAGATAAGCATTGTTGCTAGATGGATGGGAAGCCTGTTTGGTGTCTAGATATTTGGAAAATCTACTTGAGCAGCTATGGTGGCGTGGTGGTGGTTGTGTGTGTGTCTCTGTGTGCATATGTGTGTGCCCTGCCCATTTCTCCCCTGCATCATCCTAAGATTAATGCTGGGCATCCAAAGATTAATAGTCAGGAACTTTGCTTATCCTTGCTGATTCTTTTCCTCTTTTTTCAGCCTTTCCAGAAATGGTGTCTAGTGAATGATGAAGGCTACCTATACAAAAGGGGTAGAAAAACAAAATATAAAATTTGGTCTCTGTCCTTAGAAAGATGCTGGTTATGTTTTGTCACTGTGACAGGCTATCTGATAGAAATAACTCAGTGAAGGAAAGATTGATTTTTTTTTTACTCCCAGTTTCAGAGGTTACAGTCCTTGGTCAGCTGGCTCTGTTGCTTCTGGATCTCTAGGAAGGCAAGGCACAGCCAAAGAGTGTGGTGGATCAGAACCTACTCATCTCACAATAGCCGGAAAGCAGAGAAAGGGGTGCGGGATCTGGGATGTGATTCATCCGTTTAGGACATGACCTCCTTTCTCCAGCTACACGTCGCCTGCCAGAAATGACGTCACATTATGTACTCACCAGTGGCTTATTTTGTAGTTAAGTCAGAGCCCTCTTGACCTAGTTACCTCTCAATTGCTCCATCAGGTAGGACCAAGCCTCAGTACATAAGGACTGGGGTCCTTTAGGCTGAATGTGAGCAAGCCAGAGTAATGTTCATTTCGGTGATGAGTGGACAGTGTGCCCATCATTATTGGGGTGTGTGATACCCCGTTATTGGGGTGACTAGATTTATCAAGGCCTGTTTTTCTTGGAAATGGTAAAACAGTATTAAATGTAATGGCCCCACCTGTCCAAACTTAGGCGTTCTTCTACAGACCAGAAGGAGTCTGATTTGTGTGACCCAGGTGGCTCCCTGCTTCCTGCCATGGTGCAGAGGAAGTGACGTGGCTTTGGATTTCTGTCCTATGTGAGCTATTCTGAATATCTTTCATATATTATTTAACATAGTGGTTCTTCACTGGGAGTGATTATGTCCCTTAGGAGACGTGTGATGGTGTCTGGAGAGCACATCGTAGTATCTAGCTGGTGAAAATGTTGCTAAACAGCCTATGAAATATTAGGACATCCATTCTGCCCAAACAAAGAATGGCCTGGCCCCTATCAGTGCTGAGGTTGAGAAGTGTGTTTTAAGGTAAGGTGTTCTGTTTGCCTATCCAACACCCCCCGCACACACACACACAAGGTTTTACTAATCAAATATTTGGGTAAAATAGCCAGTGTTGAGTTATTGTAGACAATATTGGTTTAAACATTCTTTAGTCTTTCGTTTGGATATTAAAGGCTCCTGAAGTCCCTGTATTAAAAGTTGCTGGTCTGTGGTGCTCTTAGTAGATGGTGGAACCTAGGAAGTGGCATCTGTTGTTAATAGGAAGTTAGCCCGTGGCAGGCGTGCCCTTGGAGGGAGGGTTGAAAACACCAGGCTCTGCCTCATTCACTTCTTGATGGCCCTGAGGTGAACAAATGTTTTCTACCAAGAGCTTCCACTGCCCTGTTTACTTACAAGCTCAGAGGCAGCCTTTCAAGTGACCGTAAGACCAATCCATTCTTCTTTTCCTTGGTTCTCCTAGGCAATTTGTCATAGTTTCAGAAAGCTGACTAACACACATTGACACACATATCTCCTGTTATCTGCTATCGTCCTGTGCATTAGATATCATTGAGCTGTGTCTGTCAGAATGGATTTGTTTCTTTAAAGAGTTGCATGTGCGTTTGTCCCTGCAGACACCATGATCCCAGCACCATTCTGAAGCTGGTGCTTGCCCCCATTCCTGGCTGCACCAGCTGACACTGCACATCTATGCACTTAAGGACAGTAACTTTCTTCTTTGTGGGTTTGGCCAGGGAGCAGAGGTAGTGAGCGAGGGTTCTGTGGCAAGGGGATTTCAAAATGATGAGAAACTAATTTGACTGGGAGAAGGGTCACAGGCAAATGGAGGGTCTCGGGCTGGTTATCCCTTACTGGTTTGAAGGGCTGATGGTTGTTAACATAGCCTTGCTTGTCAAGGTGAAGATGTAGAGGAGTGTGAAGACGGGTTGGTGCCTTCTGGGAGCCTCTCCGTATCTATTCATTGCCCCATGTAACCTAGATGTGAGTCTGTCACCTTTGCCTTTAATCCTTAGCAGGCAGCTTCCTCTTTTGACCTAGTGAATGGAAATACTTGAAGACAGTTAGTTTCCTGACCGATGCACAAGCTCTTCATAGGGCCAGCTGGTGAATACATGTATGTACGTGTATTCTTTTCTGTTCCTTGCTTGATTGTAAATAAAGGGTATTCAGACTGTGGCACATTAGCTGATCCCTTCCCCCCTCAGTCTTTTTGTGTAGCTCAGGTTGGCCTCCTGCTTGCTCTGTAGCCTGTAACTCAGCTGGCCTCTCACTCCCAATCCTCCTGTTTCGTGTTTTGATCGTTGGGAGTACAGGTGATCTCCGTCACACCTGTCAAAATCATATTGGCTCTGCGTCAGACAAGATACACGGAAGATTCTTTAGTTTTCCTACATCTCTAAGTATAGAACTCAGGTCTTTGCCTGTGCCAAACAAGTGCTCCACCCCCTACCTCCTCGCTATTAAGTACCATTTAATTCTTGGGGGAAATGTAACCTGGTTTCTACACAATCACTTAGGCTAAACTTTTAAGCCACCCCAGCTATAAATTCAAACTTTTTGTGTTTCCTGTAATGCTGTATAGGAAACTTAACTGTGTTTAAACAATACAAATGTACAGAAGTTTTTCTCTCAAATCTCCTTACATACGAGGGCTAGAAAGCATTCTACCTGAGTAACTTGGGAGGAAATGGAAGCTCTCGTCTCCTTTTCCACTAAGCTTCCAGTGTTCTCATGTGATCATCATGACCTGAGTAGGGCTTTCTGAGCTTCATTCCAGTCCCTTCTTTTTCTATTTCTTCCTCCCTCTTCATGACCTTCTTTTTGGTTATGGAGATAGGGTGTCATGTAGCTCAAGGTGACTTAAAACTCACCCACTGAGGATGACTTTGAACTGCTTGCTATTCTCCTGCCTCCACCTCCCAAGTGTTGGGATTGTGGGAAGTCTCCATGAAACCCACCTCCCATTCCCCATCAGTCTTAGATAGATTGTAATGCAATGGTTTCCATCTTAAGCTCACTTGTATCCTTGTAACAATAATAGTAATTTCTGAATAATTTTGTATACTACTTGGAGTTTGTAACATGGTTTCCATCTTAGTCTCACTTGTATCCTTGTAGCTCACCCAGGCTCTTTTTGTTTTTGAAGGCAGTGTCTGTGTGTCCCACACTTGTGTAAAATGACCTTAAACCAATCCTTCTGCCTTCACCTCCCAAGTGCAGGGACTGCAGGCTTGTGCTGCTATACCCAGCTTTAATCCCAGTCTGACATATACATGTTGTAATAACAGTGATCTGTGGATATACTTGTGTTATGAGTTTGCAACACATCTTCATTTTATCTCATTTGTATTTTCCTGGTTGTCTCAGGGTGTTTTCTTTCCCCCATTCTCCCTCCTTTCCCTTCTTCTCCCCTCTTCTTCCTTTCCTTCCTGTCCCTCTTTCCATTTCCTTATCATTTCTCCTTTCCTTTCATTTTCCTCCCCTTTTCCTTTTATTTATCTTCCTTTTTCCTTCCTCCTCCACTTCCATTATTTTTAAGGTAGAATCTGTGCAGCTCAGGTTGCTCTTGAGTAGAATAATGTAGGTGAGGATGACCGTGGACTCTGGATCCTTCTGCATACAATCTCCCCAGTGTTGGGATTATCGGTATTTGCCACCGTTTCTAGCTGTCCTGGTGGTATTTTGTTTACTTGCGTTTATGTTTTGCTTTGTTGAGAGTGGGTCTCACTATAGCCCAGGCTGACCTGTAGCTCCCAGCTCTCCTATATCAGCCTCCCAAGTGGCTGAGATGACAACAGTGCATCACCAAACCCCATTTAGACAACCAGACTGGTTTTGGATGACCAAACTGAGACTAAGGAAAAATAAGTTATTTTTTAAGTTTGTTATCTCTCCTCAATGTTTTGTAAACCTTCTATGACACAAACCTTTTCCCACCTTGCCACTTGATTTTTCCCTCCTGTGCCAAATTTGTCTCTGTATAAAAACAAACTACAGTAGTTGCCATAGAGACCAGAGGTCTTGCAAAGTAAGGCTTATTTACTCTATGCCTGTGACTCTTGATGAAAAAAATTTCTTCTGCTCATGCACCTATAGTCACAGCTTCTCAGGATGCTGAGGCAGGAGATTTCTTGAGTGTGGTAGTTTGGAGCTGGTCTTAATACCATAGCGAGGACTCATCACTTAAAAACTTCACCGAATCATTAGCAACAGGCTCTTGTTTATATTTGACTTGGTATTAACTAATAACTGCTGCAGGTGAAAAGAACTCAAAATAAATATGAATAGCATATAAGAAGAAGGCAGGATCTCCTGGGTCAGAGTCAGGGTATGTACACAAAAGAAACCTGTCTTCCCCAGCTCCCCAAAGCTTAGCTGTCCATCTAGGTGGTGAGGTGCCTGTGCCTTCCTGTCACAGAGACGTGCAGCTTGGCTTTGGGGATTTGGAGGGTCAGATCAGGATGGTTCCAGGTTTATTTTGTTTTCCAGCTCTGCCTCAGCCCTGTAGATAGGTTCTTCTTTTCTATTTTATTAGGTTTGAAGTTGAGGCAATGCATTGCTAACTCGTGGTACTTTGATAACAGGAGGTGTTTTGGATACACTGTTTTCAAATCCCTTGTCTCTACAGAAATATAAATTTCTTCAGAAAATTGTCTTCTGGATTTAGTTCTCTTCATGGGTGTCTCTTAGGCAGATTGTAGCTGGCATTGTCTGCTCTTGATAGAGATTTGCCAGGTACCAGAGTCTTTAGGCCTTCACCCCATCTGGAGAAGAGGCCCACACACAGTGCTGGACTTTATGTCCATTACCATGAAAGCTGTGAGCCCTTGCCATAGAATGTTAATGTCTCCCTGGCTCCCAGTCTATCTGACCTGGCTGTCTGTCTGCATTACAAATATTTGACCCAATAACTGGCTCTTACAGTCAGAGGAGCAGTTAGCTCCTTTTTGTTCACTAATGGCTGTCTGCACAGCCCCTGGATCCTGCGCTTGCCTTGGGAAACTGAGGCCCCCACGGGCACTTCCCTTCACATTTTGGTGGCTACTCACCTCTGCCCTTGCATCACACCTTGTCCCCAACCCATCATCTTCCTTATAAACATTTCATTTACCTGTCTCTGCCTGTCACCCTGTCCAGGTGCGTCTCTGTGTCTTAGGATCAAGTCCAACCTGACCCTTATTTCTGGGAGGATGCAAGGATCGCTAGACCTCTCTTTTCCCTGAAGTCCCACCTTCATGGCATTTCCTAACCTGTTAAACACTCCACTCCCAACCTGAGTCAAGCTTCCTTTCTGAAGGAACTGAGACCAGACAGAATGAGTAAGGGACTTAAGACCGAGGAGAAGTCGTTCTTCTCCTGTCTAACAAAAGACATGGTCTGGTCATGCATTTTAGGTTATTCACTGGGAGGTGAAATAATTACAGCTGATAACCTGCAGGTGTGTGACTCATATTTTGGAGTATGAGATCATACTCCTGAGCTCAGGCTCGTAAAACAGCAAAGTTGCTCTTCCCTGTTTCGTTCTGATGACTGGTCACAGGGGTATGTTTCTTGCTGTTTCATTCTTTTTGCTGAAGGAGTCTGTTTTGATTCTAACTACAAGGTTAATCATCCTGAAGTAGTTGTTGTCCTCATATTTTCACACTTGATTTCTTTGCCCTGGCTTACCTCCCTCCACTACCTGAAGAGCAGTGCCCATATTCTGCTTCAAGGTCAGGTTCTCAGTCTTCTCACTTTCCGCCTTTACCCTCCCACACTCGTGTGTATTCTTTCCACTCTTCCCCCTGATTCATCCCTCTGGCATGCCTCCATTTCCTGCCTGCATGTTTCCTCAGGCCAGGACTTCCATGGAATGGCCTCCTTAATCTCCCTGTCTTCCTTTCAAGTTGCTGATGACAACACTTTGTCTGTAGAAACGGAGGTGGACACGGCCCCTCTTACACACGGCCCCTCTTACACACGGCCCCTCTTACACACGGCCCCTCTTACACACGGCCCCTCTTACACACGGCCCCTCTTACACACGGCCCCTCTCATTTCCATTGTGCTACACTGTTTTGTCTGTAGAATTCACATTCTTTTATCTGCCCAAGACTTCATTCTTGCCTGTAAGGGTCTATAGGATCGGAATGGATAGTTACAACACACAATCTGACTTTACCTTACAAGCACGGGGCTACGGTGTAACACACATCAATTCTGTACTTTCTGTGTTTGTTTGTTTGTTTGTTTGATACAAGGTCTCACTGTGTACCTCAGGCTGGACACAAACTCGTAACTGTTCCGTCTCAAGCTCCTGAGTGCTGGGATCGTAAATGTGTAGCACTCATGTCTGGCTCACAGTTAGCCCCAGTCATTGCTCCCTGAAAACTGGTGCCAAGTTGAGGTGTGTTTTCCATTCCAAGCCCGAATGATTACGCTCAACTTAAGATAGCGTGTGAATTCAGTACAGAATGGAAATTGACAAAGCATTTTCTTTTGAAAATTTTATTTAAATTTAAATTATAATTTTAAATTGTACTGATTTGGGAAAAGATGTCATTCTGTTAGGTGCAAAGTGGATATCAGGCCTCACGTGGCTGGGCAGAGCAGCTGAACCTGCTTCATGAGGCAATGGTGAAATATTATGTGCTTGTTGTGTGCTACCAAGTGACATCTCACTGCCCCATAGCGTGGCAGAAGATACACAGCAGGAGGCACTCCTGGTCCTTTGATGCCAGGGAATTTATTCCAGTTTGGTGTAGGGAATGGTTTATTTTCTTTTGACTGAATGTAGTACTATTTCAGCTACCACTAGAAACCTCAGAAGAAGTTTTGTGTAATATTAAATACAGCATATAAGCTTGGCTCAGGATTGAGTCCTGTCTTCTGGAGCCAGCTGCTCTAGGGTCAGGGAGGGAATCGTATTTCAAAAATCACTACACAGGATACATTCATCTTCCATTGGAATAGCCGCATTCCTCATTTACCCAACTTCAATAGAACATAGTGAATGAAAAATAAGGACATTGGTGCTGAAGAGATGGCTCAGCGGTTAAGAGCATCAGCCGCTCTTCCAGAGGACCTGGGTTCAATTCCCAGCACCCACTTTGCAGCTCACAACTGTCTGTAACTCCAGCTCCAAGGGACCCAACACCCTCACACAGACATGCATGTAGGCAAAACACCAATGCCTATAAAATAAATATTGGATAGCAGACTGAACCGGGCCAGGAGAGGAGCGGAGGGAGACAGTGAGAGAGGAAGGGAAGAGAGGAGGGGGCCCAGAAAAGAACCTGGACCCAAGCGAGTGTGTGGGAACAAAGAGGATTCATAGTCAAAATGACTCGGTTTTGTAGGAGAAGAGAAACTGGGGAAAGGGACGTGAAGCTCAGGGCCTGGAGAGGTTTAGGGTAGGGCCTAGGGTATGCCAACCAGGATAACTCTGTAGTAGGTACTTTTCATACTGAGAAATGATGGGACAACCTGGCTGCCAGTATCCACTTTGATATATTAAACAGACACTTCAGCCATTTGTTCAGGCTTTGAGATTTAACACAAAGGATAGGCTCCAGGGACTGAAAGCAAATAGACTCTGGTTTCTCGTTGGGCATGTCCCATCATGGTGCTTCTCTATCCTTTTTCCAAGCAGCTCCTTAATAAACAATGCACTAAGACAAACTATAATTACTACGTCTTGATTCTCCTGGATAAGAGAAGCATTTCCTGGGTTTAGACAATGCAACTGCCCTCTAGAGGTGCTATACTGACAAATTGCCAGGGCAGTGGGCTCAGGACAAATACTAAGATGAAAATGGGAGCTATTTATCCCTTTTTCAAATGACCACTTAACATCCTGAAGATGTGATCAGTGTTGGAGAAGACTGAATACAGGGAAAGTGTGTTTTGGAGGAATAGCGTGCCTGCTTGCCTTTGCTTCTTGGCCTTGCCCCAAGTAGCCACAATTTTCACAGCTTCACAATAGGTCTCTCCATCCGCCAGGAACTGCATGGGTTTGATTATTGGCTTAAGCTATTATTTAATTTCTCCCCTTTGAGGAAGACTCTCGGATCAAAGAGGGGAAAGGCATTCTTGTTACAACTCACGGCAACAGCATTTAGGGTATCTTCAAGTGTCTGGTGGGTTTCTTTCAAGAGGTCTTCATGGAGCTAAATCTTCCATCTTCCCTCGTTGCTGTCTATAAATCAGATAAGAGCTTAGAGTTCTAACAGTAGTGTCCTTCAGACTCCCAGAAGAGGTGAGCTGATCCTCAATGAGATCAGAATACCTGTGATCCTTACTGATGTTGTGGAAGGGGTGATTAGGTACCATTGGTGGTGGCGGAACATCACAGGAGCTCCTTCAGATCATTAGCTGTGCTTCAACACTCTTGGCAGCGGTTTCTGCTTCATTGAAACTAGTCAGACCCTCATAGTGGTGCCAGGTCCTCTCGACTACAACCACAGTGTTCAGATGATCATATCGTTCTTTTCTGCACTGAGCTAAAACATGTCAAAGTAAGTCATTGCCAGCATGTCCCAATGCTTGCTCACTCAGTTGGTGCTGAAGCTATTCTCCAGGTTCTGGGCACTCTCACCGTGCCAGATCAACACCGGTTTGTAGGCTGTAGTGACACCAGGCTGGGATATAGTGGGTGGCCAGATTTTTGTTTTCTGATTACACTTCCCCTGCATATATAAATATCTCGTCAAGGGAGCCATGGAAAGGAAAATGCCATGGTATCTTCCAGATGCAAACATATTTTCCCTGGAAAAGATGGGTGGATGGGGTCTAGCTGAGGAAGGCCCTAAGGGTGTTTATTTACGTCTTGTCTTTGTAGACAAGAAATAACAAGTGTTGTCATCCTTCTTTGAGAAGATGGAAGGACTCAGATGAGGTCCCTTTGATCATATGTCCCTCAACTTATTATATAAGCATTTATGGGAACAGGATGGAAAGCCTACTTTTAACCCGCTCATCATAGCTGAGTCAGACGCAGGTAACGTGTCATTTCGAGGAAGCACGGCTCTAAAAACTGCCTTGACCAGGCATCGTGGCATACTTAATGATTCCAGTTCTTGGGAACTGTCTTGGTTAGGATTTCCGTGGCTGCAACAAAACACCATGACAAAAGCAACTTCAGTAAGGGTTTCTATGGCCTACACTTCCCCATCACAGGCTGTAGGGAAGTCATGACAGGAACTAAGACGGGGCAGGATCCTGGAGGCAGGAGCTGATGTAGAGACTTTTGGAGGTTTACCTCCAAAAAGTTTACCAGTTTGCTTCTCATGGCTTGCTCAGCCCGCTTTCTTAGAAAACCCAGGACCACCAGCCCAGGGATGGTACTATCCACAATGGGCTGGGCCCTCCCACATCAATCATTAAGTAAGAAAATGCCTTACCCCTGAATCTTTTTTAAAAAATTGTTCTTATTGAGCTATATATTTTTCTCCGGTCCCCTCCCTACCTCTCCCCTCCCCTTCAACCCTCTTCCATGGTCCCCATGCTCCCAATTTACTCAGGAGATCTTGTCTTTTTCTACTTCCCTTATAGATTAGCACCATGTATGCCTCTCTTAGTGTCCTCATTGTTGTCTAAGTTCTCTGGGATTTTGGTATGTAGGCTGATTTTCTTTGCTTTATGTTTAAAAACCACCAATGAGTGAATACATGTAATAATTGTCTTTCTGAATCTGGGTTACCTCACTCAATATGATGTTTTCTAGATCCATCCATTTGCCCACAAATTTCAAGCTGTCGTTATTTTTTTATGCTGTGTAGTACTCCATTGTGTAAATGTACCACATTTTCCTTATCCATTCTTCGGTTGAGGGCCATTTATGTTGTTTCCAGGTTCTGGCTATGACAAACAATGCTGCTATGAACATAATTGAGTACATGTCCTTGTGGCACGATTGAGCATCCTTTGGATATACACCCAAAAGTGGTATTACTGGGTCTTGAAAAAGGTTGCTTCCTAATTTTCTGAGTAATTGCCACACTGACATATGACATCCAAAGGGGCTGTACCAGCTTGCACTCCCACCAACAATGCAGGAGTGTTCCCTTTACCCCACAACCTCTTCAGCGTAAGTTGTCATCAGTGTTTTTGATCTTGGACATTCTTTTTTTTATTATTGATTTTTACTGAGCTCTACATTTTTTTCTCTGCTCCCCTCCCTGCCTCTCCCCTCCCCCAAGGTCCTCATGCTCCCAATGTCCTCGGGAGATCTTGTCTTTTTCTACTTTCCATGTAGATTAGATCTATGTAAGTCTCTCTTAGTGCCCTCACTGTTGTCTAAGTTCTCTGGGATTATGGTTTGTAGGCTGGCTTTCTTTGCTTTATGTTTAAAAACCACCTATGAGTGATTCTGTTAATTTTGATGTTCTCTCTGCCTTTTGGTTAGTTTGGATAAAGGTTTGTCTATTTTGTTGATTTTTCTCGAAGAACCAACTCCTTGTCTCATTGATTCTTTGTATTGTTTTCTTTGTTTCTATTTTGTTGACTTCAGCTTTCAATTTGATTATTTCCTGCTGTCTAGTCCTCCTGGGTGAGTTTACTTCGTTATCTTCTAGAGTTTTCAAATGTTGTTGATTGACTAATGCAGGATTTTTCCAGTTTCTTTATGTAGGCATTTACTGCTATGAACTTTCCTCATAACACTGCTTTCATTGTGTCCCATAAATCTGGGTATGTTGTGTGGTCATTTTCGTTGAATTTTAGGAAATATTTAATTTCTTTTATTTTTTTCCTTGATGCATTGATGATTCAGCTGAACATTGTTTAATTTCCATGTGTTTTTGGGCTTTCTGGAATTAGTGTTGCTGTTGAATTCTAATTGTAAGCCGTGGCGATGCCTTACACCTGAATCTCATGGAGGCATTTTCTCAATTGAGATTTCCCTTCTTTCAATGTGTCAAGTAGGCATAAGATTAGCTGGTCCAGGAGTTCAAGGGCAATGTGATGACAATTGTGAGACACAGTTTCAGAAAAACTGGAACTTAGAGGTATTTATAGAGTGCTTGGCTTGCGTGCATAAAATCTTGACTTCAATTCCTAGTGCAATAACCCTGTCACCATGACTTTCCTAAAGATTTTTCTCAATGTTAGTAGAATTTAAAATGTTTAGGGTTGGGATGTGTTTTAAAGTTCAGCCCCTATCGATTTTATGCTGGGGCAGAATAGTTTTCTTCCGTTTATATATTGAAGAACACACAACTTATTGTGTGAAAATGTATCCAAGTTAAAATTGAGCATTTAAAATGCATGTTGAAATGTAGATGCAGCGGCATGAGGTGTAGTTCTTACTGTTGTCCACACATCACTAGTGCTGTGTGCTAACGGCGGTCCATCATTTCGTACTGAAACTCTGGCCCCATTCAGTGCTAACTCTTTCTTCTTCCTCCCTCTTCCCATCCCCTGGAAACTCTCATTCTGCTTCTATCTCTATGGTTTTGGGTACTTAGGTACCTCATATAAATGGAGTTACCTGCTTTTTTTTTGAAAAAAAAAATTCTGATATATGTCATTGCTTAATGTCAAAATTCATCCTTATTGTAACATATGGCAGAACATCCTTTGGGGGGCATGAGCACAGTGGGGATTGACTTTGAGATCTTATGCGTGCTATGGAGGTACCCTACCTCTGAGCTCTATCTGAACTCCACTTCTTAAAAAAGGCTAGATTGCATGTCGTGTGTATGTCCACATTTTACTTACGTATTCACCTGCTCATGGACATCTGGATTGTTTGCATCAGGAATATGTAATTATTTAGCAGCAAGGTCCAAAATATTTTCTATTTCTCAGCCCACCAACTGGAGAACTAGACTCCTAACGGATCGAAAGGTCTGATGTTCAGATTCCACCAGCTGACTTCGGGGAAGTGTTCCGAGCTCCAGGGTCGTCTTACTGGGTTTTGTCTTGTGTTCTCTTCCACCACTATTAGCAATCCTGGATCTGTTCTTGGTATCCATTCTTCCTCCACGGTCTGGGTTATATCTAAGTTGCCTCAGTTGGTACCCCCAACCTCACCTTCAGTCTTTAAATACTTTCTGTTTTTGGTCACTCCACAGGTAGGATGGCTTTCCTTGCGTCCTACCATTACAGACAGTTGCCTACATGATTTTCCACCTGAGCACTCTTAAGTCTTTCCCATGAGACTTGTCAAAACCTAGTTTCTTTTAGATGTCATTAGTGCATTTTGACTGTGTGTGTATATATATATGTGTCTCGAGTCAGGTATAAATTAAGTATGTTTGTTATTACGTTGGGGTAAAATTGTTTAGACTTGCTGTGTGTGCTGGCACTTGAAAGGCAGAGGCAGGTGAATCTCTGTGAGTTTGAGGCCAGCCTGATTTATCTGCACAGCAAGGCTGGTCACAGTGACCCTGTGAGATCTTGTCCCAAAAAAGAAAACAAAAGTTGGACTTTGGAAGTGAGTTGTAATTGGATGGACTACTTCCTGGTTTTGACAGGAGTGTTTACTTGAACCTGCAGCCTCATGCATGAAGATAAGTTCGTCGCTACTAAACTAGATCCCCAACCCAGTTTTTAAAAACATTAACATTTCATTCATTATTGCATTTATTCATGTGTGTATCTCTCTGTCTCTCACTCTGTCTCTCTCTCTCTCTCTGTCTCTCTCTCTCTCTCTGTGTGTGTGTGTGTGTGTGTGTGTGTGTGTAACTCCAGGCAACTTGCAAGAGCCAGTTCTCTTCTTCCACTGAGCAAATGTCGCATCTCTCTTTTTACCCATATGAATTCTAGGGATCAAAATCTGTTCATCTGGCTTGACAACAAGTACTCTTGTCTGCTGAACTATCTTCCAGCCCAGTTTTTTTTTTTTTTTTTTTTTTTTTGTTTGTTTGTTTCTGAGCAAAGGCTGGTAAGTTACTGCTTCAGCTCCCGAGTAGCTGAAATTACAGGCTTGCTCCTTTAGGACAAGCTGGGAGTACTAGTTATGGATAATTGCCCTTTTAGCATAAAACTTCAGTTCTCCTGGGGACTTGGTAGAGATTTTAGTAAAATGCGTAGGTGCATTTATTTATTTAATTATTTAGATTCAGGGTCTCATTTTATAGCTCAGGCTGGCCTAAAACTTGTAGCAATCTGTAGCACGAATAATAAAAACCCCAGAGACACATTGGGGTTCAATCTAAAAACTAGATAAGCAAAGCAGCCAAGCCACCAGAGAAGTCTTACCTCTACCAAGTCCGGGCAAACTAAGCCCCCTAAGCCTCTCTCTGTTCTCCCATTTTATATCCCTCTAGTGCTAGGGTTAATGGTGTATGACTCTCCTGGACTGGAATTAAAGTCGTGAGCCACCACCACCTGGATTTTTTTCTTCATTGATTTTATGTAGCTCAGGGTAGCCTTGAACTCACAGAGCTCCATCTGATTCTGTCTCCCAAATCCTGGGATTAAAGGTGTGTGTCACCATTGCCTGACTTCTAGTTGCGTTAGCTTTGCTCTGGTCTTCAGGCAAGATTTATTTGTCAAAAGACAAATAATATACCACTCCAGCCATCTCTTGTTTCAGTCTCTTGAGTACTGTTATAAAGTGTATGCACCACCACAAAATAGGAGACAGAAGTGTGATCACGAGCTTGAGACGAGCCTTAGTTGTCCCAAACCAAACAAGTCAGCCAACAGATTGTGCAGTGAGTGCCACCAATCATATGTTTGCTGGCGTAAAGAACACGGGTTCTTTGCAGCTTCTTGTTTCTTTGTAAGAGTTTTCGGGGAGCAGGGTGTAATAGACAAAGTAGAAATGTATTTGGCTTTGTGGGCCTAAAAGCCAGTGGTGCTTCGTGGCACTATCTAAAAGTGTATTTGTGTTCTGGTAAGTTTCATTAATAAGTAACAAGGACAGTAAAGTCCCCTGGCTGGATTTTATTTGGCCAAGGACTATTGGCTAGCCAACCACTTGTGCAGAAGATCAGGATGTGTATGGCTCTATAGTTAGCTGCTGGCCTTACTGGTGTTTAGTCACTACTAAGTGCTATAAGTTATAGATCAGATAACTGGCTACGGGTTCAGCAATCTCTGTTTTGTTTGTAAGGTAGGAGCTTTAAAAGGTGATGTGTTAGTCAAGCTTTATGTATGTGTTTCTTCTTTTCCCTGTGCTGAGGAGGGAACCTTTGCCCATGCCAGGCAAGTGCTCCACTGGTGAGCCCACACCACTTCAGTGGGATATTCTTAGCACTGATTAATGAAGCTCTTAATAACCATAGCATGACGTAATCTGATTAGGGCTGTAGTAAAGATATGCAGAATGTTTATGAGAAATGGAATGTTATGTTGAGGAATGGAATGTTATGATTGTTTTAGGAAAGAACTGATAGTTCCTTAAAACTGTTAAATATAGTTACCATAGGACCCATAATTTCTTCTTGTAGGTGTATCCAACAGAAATGAAAATATATCTGTATAAAACCTTGTATATCAATATTTATAGACACATTATTCATAACCACTAAAGTAGAAACAAATGACTATCAGCTGGTAAACCTATGAAGAAAATGTGCTTTGTTCATGCCATGGATTTTATTTAGCCATCATGTTTAATGGAGTAAGGAGATGCTATAACACAGATGCATACTGAAAGTCTTATGCAAAATTACAGAAACTAAACATTAAAAGGTCGTATACATTGTATGGCTCCATTTATGTGAACTTCTCAAAGCAGGGAAGTTTGTAGACCTAGAGTTTGGATGTGGTGGTGGCCGTGCAGGCCTGAAATCCCAGCCCCTTTGGAATAAGACACAAAGGGATCCTAAATTCAAGGCTGGTCTATAAAGGTCAATCCAAGACTACCCCAGGCTACAGCGGGAGATCCTTTCTCAGTAAATGAATGAGTGATGAATGGATAGTACTGAGGACATAGCTCAGTGGGGCTCGGTTCATTCTCTCGTGCTGAAAGGAAGAAAGGAAGAAAGGAAAGAAGGCGATTAGGATAGTGGGGCCATTCTGCTTAATGAGCAGGTGTTTCTCTTGGTCAAGAAAACGTTCTGAAATTGATAGACAGTATGCAACTCTGAATGAACCAAACACTGCGTGAATGAATGCGTGGCTTTTGTGACAAGTGCATGTGTGAAATTTGAATTGCTTTTCAAAAATATTACTAATACAAGGTATAGGATTAATGTATGAGAAATAATTAGCAAAGAGTAAGAATGATCCAAAATATTGTTCCCATAAGGGAATTCCACAGTATGAATCTGATTTTGGTTCCTTTGTGTTCAGTTTTCTGGGTTTCTGAGTCTTTCCATTCCCTCTTCGGTGTCCTGGGGGACTGACCAGGATGAGGGATGCTGAATAAGAAGCCTTGTTTTATCGGTCCTTCAGTGGAAATGAAGTCAGCTTCTAGGGCCTGTTTGCTTCCAGGTCCTTTTACTTCTAAGTAATCCTAAAACTGACCTGCTTGAACCCTGTATATGTTATATTCCCAGCCGCCTTGAAGGAACTTGCCTAGGGATGTTCACGGACCCCTTTCTGTGTTACAGATTGAAGAAGGGAGCAAAGCCGCAGCCGCAGACAAGCTATTAGCTGGAGATGAGATCGTGGCTATCAATGACGTGAATCTCTCAGGGTTCAGACAAGAAGCCATCTGCCTGGTAAAAGGCTCCCATAAGACCCTGAAGCTCGTGGTCAAAAGGTGAGATGTGTGCCTTTTTTTTGCTCCCCAAACAAGGAGTACAATGCTAAAATGCCAAGCCTGGATGCCTTTTCTCATATGTGAAGAGATCTCAACATGCATGTGAACTTAAAATTAGAGTTATTCCGCACTAGCTTCTGGAGACTGTTCCAGGATCCTCATTTCGGACACCAAAATCTGCACGTGGCCGTTATAGAAAACACCGTTGTATTTGTATATAATCTAGGCACATTCTCTCACACACTTTAAATACTAAGTGGCCTAAACTTTTAAGTTGCCATGAAAAAAATTCCTGACAGTAGCAGCCTAAAGGAGGAAAGATTTCTTTTTGGCTCATGGTCTCAAGAGATTTGTGCACATCCCTTTAGAGAAGGAAGGGGCTTTATAGTGTTAGAAGTGTTTTGCAGATTCTCCCTTCGCATTTTTGCTGACCAAGAAGCAGAAAGAGATGAAGCAGAACTACTGCTGAGCTAAAACTGTCAAAGGTTTGTTGTCCTCAGCACTTTCTAATAGCCAGACCCCGCCTCCCAAAGGCACCACTGTCTTCAAAACATAGGCCTATAGGGGACATTCTGCTCCCAATGAGGGGACATGATGCTTATTCATAGAAGGTGGTGGGCTGCTTGTTTTCATGCGTGTGCATGAAAGACAGAGACAGATGCAGAGAACAGATACTTGGGGAGCAAAAGGCCTGTTCCTATAAATGAGGTTAAGGGGCCAGGTGGTGGTGGCGCACACCTTTAATCCCAGCACTCTGGATACAGAGACAGCCGGATCTCTGTGAGTTTGAGGCCAGACTGGTCTACAAGAGCTAGTTCCAGGACAGGCTTCAAAGCTACAGAGTAACCCTGTCTCAAAAAAAAAAAAAATTAGATTAAGGGTAGGAGGTTAGATAATTTTAAGAAAATTAACACGATGATGCATTTATGTATAGGATAAAAACAGCACTCCCTGGCTGGAGAGACGGCTCTGTGGTTAAAAGCACTGGCTGCCCTTTCGGAGGTCCCGAGTTCAATTCCCACCGGGCGCTGTTTTCTGGCCTGCAGGCAGACATGCAGACAGAATGCTGTGTGCATCATAAATAAATAATAAAGCAAACAGTACTCCCAGGCATCATGAGAAAGATTGTTTTCAGAGATACAGATACGCACCTCTGAGCCTGGCTACATGTCTTTTTTTTGATGGAATCAGTGAAGTCATTGATTTAATTAAAAAAGAGTCAAGCTGGGTGTGGCTGTGCATGCTTTCAGTCCCAGTATATAAGAAGCAGGAGCAGATGCATTGCTGTGAGTTCAAGGCTGATAAGGCCTTGAACATATAATTATGTATAATTAGGGCCTAAAAAAAGGAACAAGGAAATAAAACTGTTCTTTGTTTATTATTTATCAACTCTCATTTCTAAGTGAGATACGCTTTTGAATACCTTTTGTTTATGTTGCGATTGTGCTCGGGCTCAAACCCAGACCCTGCTCTGCTAAGCTAGTTCTCTACCACTGAATCACCGCACTTCCGGCCCTAAACACCTTTTTTAAAGTCCTTATAGCTCATAAGATGATAAGATGCGATCTCAGAGTGAGACCTAAATACCTTTTTAATTAGTCCTTATGGCTCAGAAGATAGGATCTCAGAATGAGAGTTTCTGTTCTGTCTGAGGAAGTTGGAATGAGGCATCATCAATGTATAATTCCTTGATTGCCTCATGACCCCTCAGAAGGAAGCTTTCTTAGTTATGATTGCTTTTACTGTGATAAAACACCATGGCCAAAGCAACTTGGGGAGATTGTGTATTCACTTTATACTTCCATATCACTGTCATTGTCTAAAGGATGTCAGGACAGGATTTCAAACGGTGCACGAGCTGATGCAGAGGCCTTGGAGAGATGTGCTTACTGGCTTGTTCAGTCTGCTTTCATACAGCACCTAGGATCGATAGTCCAGAGATGAAACCACCCACAGTGGGCTGGCCCCTCCCCCATCAGTCACTAAGTAAGAAAATGCCTTACAGCCAGGATTTATGGAGCTATTTTCTCAGTTGAGGTACCCCTCTTCAGATAACTCTAGTTTGTCTCAAGTTGACATATAACTAGCCAGTACAGAAGTCCTTTGTTGTCATAAGACGCTGTTATTCTTAGTCAAGTGATGGTCATGAGGATGTGGATTCTAAAGGTCAGACTAGGAGTCGTGCATGGCCCCTGAGAGTTGCCACTGCCTTCCTAACCTCCCTCCGTGGTTCCAAGGGGGCTAGAATCACTCTTTGACTGATCTGACCTTTGAATAAGGAAGATACAAATCTCAAATCCCTGCGACAACTCTGACCATCTGATTCCTGAGCAGACGTTTTGTTATTGTTTATTTTTCCTTGAGACATTTTCTCTCCCTGTTGCCCTGGCTGGCCTTGGATTTCTGGTATAGACCTGGATGACCTAGAATTCAAAGAGATCCACCTACCCCTGCCTCAGTGCGCTGGGATTAAAGGCGTGTATGCACCACCACACCAAGCCTGACTTTGAGTCAGAAGATACGTATAGAAATATGGAACAAATTTCTCGGTCCATTTATTTTTGGTGTCAAATCTAGTGTAGATGTCTTTCTGTTTGTTTGTTTTTTGTTGTGTGTGTGTGGGGGTTGTTGGGATAAAAATAGTTTTATTGTTTGCTTTGTGTTTCTGTAGTTATGAGGTAAAGTGGACATTACTACATATATTTCTTAGTGTGCTTGATATAATTTGTTTTTTAAACTAGATTCACGTATCTAAGGATATCAATACAAGGAATAAAACCTGTTTAAAATACATCATTGCCACGCAGGAAGCAAAGAGAGGAGGAGACCATAGCGCATACTGGCTGGTAAAAGATACATAAAAAATTAGAGTAAGGGAAATTAATCTTTTGTCATGAAGGCACTGATGTAAGCCATTATGGAGAACTCCTGTTTTCTATTCTGCAGTTTCCTTTAAATGAGGAGTGTAGACAATTCCCTGCTTTAGATAAAATTGAATCGTTTAAGAAGCAAGATTTTAAAGCAAATAGGTTATTCAGGAATTTATTATTCCAACGTAATTTTGTGGGATTTTTGAGATTTGTTTTGTTTGTTTGTTTCTCTGTGTAACTGACTTGGTTGACCTAGAACTTACAGAGATCCGTCACCCGTCTCTGCCTCCTGAGCGCTGTAGGTGTGCACCATCACTATTTGGCACACTACCTGGCTTAAAGCATCCTTTTAATAATATAGTGTTTTAATTTTGGGGAAATAATTTTATATAAATTGTAGGTACTAGAGATATTGTTCAAGTTGGACGTGATGCTATTTAAAGATGCGAAGGAAGTTTCCCAAGGTGGTAAATTAGTTAATATTAGAACTTATGCCTGTTTCTCAGAGTGGGGTGAATAATTACTGTTAATCTTAAAGATGTACTTAGTAAAGCCTTTTAATACTCCAGAGTAACAAGTCTTTATTACAAGTGTACCAGTTGTTCTTAAAACTCTAGCATATATTCTTCTCAAAGTTTGAATTTCCTCACTCACTTTTTTCTCCATGCTCCAGGCAACCACTTACTCTGCTTTCTGTCACCGTGGATTAGTTAGCATTTACTCGTATTTTATATTAAGCTCCAAGATGGAGGAGCATGCCTTCTCACAAAAACTTCAAGTCCTGGGGTTCAGCTCCGTGGTAAAGCATGTGCTCGGCACCAAAGGCCCCTCTTTGATTCTGAGAACCCAAGGAAGAGTCTAGCTCACAAAAAGTCACTCTGAAAGTGACTCGTAGCCTAAGCTGCGAACACGTAAATTGATGTTGCCCTGCTTAAGATGTCGATCAAGTAATAGACTATGTTGATCCATCCTTTGCCTTACTGCACCTGAGTACCTCATACTGCGACTGTTAATATTTGAATAGTAGTCCTTGCATAGACTCCTCTCATCTTAATGACAGCTGGTGCCTGCTTTTATTTCCTGTGCTCCTTTTATCTTAGTGTGTGGGACCAACCAACTGGGGTGAGATTTCAATAGGCCAGTTTCACAAAGCAGTGGCGTCTCCTTTCACAAGGATCCAGTAATCCTGTCCTCATTGAGAGGCGGTGTCTGGACAGCGAAGCCTGAAGGGACACGGTGCTCTGCTATCTGATCAACTTCAGCAGTAGCACATTGTCCTTCAGTGATGTCCAGGTGGCTTTCGAGCTCACGAGCAGTAGATTGGAGACCGTAGGAGCCAGATCTGTGGGGCTGTGACAGGTTGGGTCCAGTATGCCTTTGTTCTTTCATTTCCGAGGTGTTTGGTGTTTCAGTGTGTCCCTTTGCAATGTTACGTAGTCTTTCAATATGTATTTAATTGTCTCTATATAGTTGTCACCTGCTCTGTTTTCTCCATGTACCGTGGCATGATTCTGAGCGCTAGGGTTTTCACAGAAGGCTACCGACTGTTTCGTCCAGCGGCTGTCTTAATTCGGCCACTCAGTTGAAGGAAAAGGCTTAGAGATGCAGAGGCACAAAGATCTAGATAGTTCAGCCTGTGCAGTAGAGTGATTTCAGCCTGGGTAGTTTATTGACCCACTGTCTCAAATTAATAAACACAAAGGACTAAGTACACAGCGCTCAGTAGGTAGCGCTTGTCTAGCCTATGTGAAGTCCTGGGTTCAGTCTCCAGTAATGCAAACAAATCAGAATAGACCTGTGAACCCTAGGGACGATTTATTTTCAACATTACACCTTGAATATATTTTCAGTTTCTTCCCAAATTTATGTTATAGTATTATTATTATTTTTTTTACAGTGAAATATGCTTGGCACTTTATCCTTAATCTCCTTCTGGCAGTTTCTGGTGATATTCTCCTAGACTGCAAGCCGTTTTGTTGGGAACAAACCAGGATGGGGTTGACTCATGTTTTTGTCTCTTTGCTGGTCATCACAAACCGTCTTGTGAATCTAATGATATCTGCTAAGCTGACAATCAGGAACAGATTAACACCAAAGCGGAAGCTTTTCTTTTGCTGGATGCTGCAACGATTAGGCAGCCTGTATTAGATGGTTGCACGTTTTGTAGAAATCAGGATTCAGATGCTGGACAGGAGTGTCGCTTGCTGGGAGCAAGTTCCATGCAACATGCAGACTTTCTCAGGTGCTGTAGAGTTTTCTGGCCTTCCGCTTCAGACTGGTACCCTGTAGTGCTCTCCTCGTGGAACTGACCTTGAGTGGGTGGCCAGAGGCCCCAGTGATGATTATTAGCATAGCTATTTCTGTGAGTAACTACTGTGCTATGGCTGGAGTGGTAGTTTCAAGACAGCAGCTGGTTGTGTCCTTTGTCCCCTTCTTCCCTCTTTCCCCCTCTTCTTTCTACAATCTAGAGAATCTTTCCTTGCAGAATTCGCAGAAATGGATTCTTGGTGTGTGGGTGTGGGTGTCCAAGGAGGGTTTCTGGGAGTGTCAAGTGAAATCCATGCTTTAGTGTTGTTTGCTGCCGTTTGCTCATGGCCGATGGCATTATTTGTGAGCATGCGGAGGCATGTTTCTATGCTTCTTTCCTTGTCGAAGCAGAGATGTTGATGTTTATGCCCTGATTTCTTTGCACTTCCTTTTGTATTTTCTTTATTAAGGTCACGAAAAGAAGCAAAACCAAATAGTTCATAAGTGTTTTATCTTGAGTTTGGACTTGTAAGTAGCTTAAGTAGTTTAATCAGATGAATCCCTGTGAGACATTCCATTTTCTAGGTCAAAGTTAAGACTCTGTTTTTCATTCTTTATTCATTGTAAAAATAAGGAACTTGATCTTTATGAAGGCTGTGTCCATATTGTAACTTAGGCATCAAATGATGTTTATAAAGTTGTTTGGTAGAAGTATAGAGTATGATTTCTAGTGAGTAAAACAAAACAAAACATTACTTCGCAAACATTGATGGCTTTTAGTTCTCATTACTTTTGCTATTTTTGTTAGTTTTTTTTAGTTATACAAAATAATGGATCTTATTATGACATTTTCCTGAATACAATTATCATTGTACTTTGCCTTTTGTTTTCTTCTGGTATTGGGGACTGAACCCAGGCAGGGCCTTGCTGATGCTAGGCAAGTGGTTTACTTATTGAGTTACATCCCAGACTCACTGATGGTTTTCTAAAATTATATTAAGAGACACATATTTACTATATTAAGAAACACATTAAGAGAAACTGCTAATTTTGTTTATTTCAAGTTTCTAAAGGAACTGGCAATTTTTCTTTTCTTTTTCCCTTTTCTTTTCTTTTTTGAGACAAGCTTTCAGGAGGTCCAGGCCCTCAAACATGAGATTTTTAATTTTTCTACCTCAGCTTTTCAAGTCCAGGATAATAGATATATGCCGTGACACTCAGCTCAGAGGAACTGTAAATTGTATAACGAGCCTTAGGTGCTACAGATGATGTTCATTTTGAGACCCGAGGAGGTTAGATGTAAGCTGTAGCATTAACAATGCAGTTAATGTTTTTGTTTGTGGTGCTAGCCAAGTGCTGTTTCATAGAGTCACTCCATCAATTGTATTCTTTTTAAAAGGGGTACCAGTGGTAAGGTCTCCCTAACATGAAGGACTTCACATTGGGAAGATTCCTCTATGTGCAGTTGAATCGAAAAGTGAAATATGCCGATGAGATAATTATTCTAGGCCTTAGCCAAAGTTGGTTTGCTTCAATGTTGCAAAAGAGGCTTTGGGTGATTGTCCAGGTAGCCAGTTGTCTCTGTCATTTGTTGCACATTTTGGAAGTTGCTTGATTGCACTTCCTACTTACCCAAGTATTATTTCCCTTCTCGGATCTTAAATTGGGTTGAAGACTAGATAGTTGTGGTTACTTTCCCCTCATTACTTGGCCAGGTTATTTATTATGCAAGACTTAAACTAGTTAGGATAGGATAATTTTTGAATATATTTGTTTTTATTGTATATAATATTTTATTACTCTTAGAACTCTCTTATTTAAACAGAAAGGAGGAGGTGCTGTGGGAAGTCTTACAGCTAGTGGTAACCCGCCCACTGGGGCATGATCTCTTATACTATATATGGTGATGTAGTGCTTGTGTCTGGCCTCTTTTCCGGCTGCTTTTTCTGGTTGCTGGATTCGGTTTCTGTTCTTCATTCAAGCAGAGGATTCTGATTTGTGAGTTTACCGCTAAATAAATAACTATCTATTTCTCAATTCTGAGCTAGTGTGGGATTTCTTTTAAGATTCCTTAAATATCCTGCCAACCTCTCAGTCGACTTTCCTCGGTGGGATGCCCATGTTTTAGTTATGTCCAACAGGCCACTCACCCTTGTTAATTGTCAGAGTTCTCTGCCCTGCCCTTGATTTTAGTCACGGTGATGATTGGGGGATGCCCTGTTCCTTTGGGCTCACAGCGTGGTCTAGGAAAATGCACTTTTGGTTTCTTACAAAGGGGTAGAGAGAGGTGATACGGACAGAGCCATGAGCAGATGACTGCCCAGTAGGTCACAGAGACCGAATAAATGTTACTCTTACACATGTCCCATAAAGTTTGCTGCTACTAATATTCCTTGGTCATCTTTGGGGAAAGAAGCAAACACACCTTACCATGTAGAATGGGTGTTTTCTAAAAGTTGTTGTATTTGCATTTTGTTGCCTTTCTTTTCTCACTGTCTACTTCATTTATGAAAGGAAAATGTTCATGGTATGAGAACCACATTGTGTGTCTCCCTCTTTCTCTCTCCAATATTTGCTATAACCCAACCCTCACAAAAACCGTTTAGAATAGGAGCCAAGGAAGTAGATTTATAGCCTGCTGATGGTAATTAAATCCAAAGCCTTTTTAATTTAATAAAGTTGTATTGCTAGTGCTTTTACTAATGGAATTATGAAATGTCTAATTAAATAACCAGGGTTATGCTAGGGAGGGTAGCACATGCTTATAATTCCAGTACTGAAGAAGGATGCTTAAAAGAAATCCCACACTAGCTCAGAATTGAGAATAATAGATGGTTATTTATTTAGGGGTAGACTCACAGATCACAATCCTCTGCTGGAACAGAGAACAGCAACTGAATCCCGCAGCCAGAAAAGAGGCCAGACACATAGTATAAGAGCCCACGCTCTAGTGGGCGGGTGACTTAAAGGCTGCTGGCTGCAGGATTTCCTACAGCACAGTACTGAGAAGGCTGAGGCAGTAAGTTCCAGGCTAGCCTAGAGTAAGTATAAGGAAGCACTGTCTGAAAAAACTAACTAAACCAAAATAAATAACTTCGGTCCTTTTGACTTTGAGACTGCCAGTATTCTTTCTAACGGAATAGCTGTTACCATGACCGGGATAAAGGGATGGCAAGTATCTGGAAAACAACTGTATTGCTTTGTCCCTTGGCGTTACGGTTGCTTGTCTGTAGCTGTCGTGAAGTGACAGAAACAAACAACAACCACAAAAGCCTCAAATAACAAAAACAGAGCATACGGGTATTTCTTGAGCATCTTCTAAAGTTTCAGTTTCTAAACATAACACTATTGTTCATTTATTGTTGTTACTATTATTTTCTTTACTGTGGATGGAACTCGGGGCCTTCTGAATGCCAGGCCACTCCTGAACCATACCCTCAGCTAGGTCTTGGGATTCATTTAATTTAAGGATACGGAGGGTATTCTGTGGTTTGGTGCTTTTCCAAAGAAAAGGACCATCCATCCTTAGTGAGCTGTTGTGTGATAAAACAAATGGCAATTTCCTCATAGCTACTCAGCATTTATGGATGTAGAGTGACCATCTGTGTGAGGTATTGCTTTATACCTCTCCAACTATGGAAGGCGTTGTTAAGGGTATAAATTAACAGATTCCTTTGGGGAAAATGTGACTGAATTGATTTTTTCCCCTTCTTTTTGAGACTGGGCCTTAGGTATCCCCATTTGGCTCCAAACTCAGTGTGTACAACCAGAGGGTGACCTTGAGCTCCTAGTCTTCCTACTTAAAAGTGTCGAGGTCGGCACCTGTGCCACCAGACCCAATTAAGAACTGTTATTTACTCAGCAGAGCACTTAACTCTTCACTTTCATCCTCCAGCAGTTGGCTGGTTTCCCCTTCAGAAAGGGTCTTGCTTTATTGTTCAGGATGCCCTTAAGATTACAGTCCCCTGTAGCGAGCTGCGTGGTGTCACACCTGATGGAGATGTATAATCAACTCCTGAGATGGCTAAGGCCCGACCTATGCTATGATCACGCAATGATTATCAGCTGCCTGCATATGCGTGAACCTATGGGCAGTGCCCACCTGGCAGTTCGGGGTTGGCAGCCCATACCTACTTAAGGGCTGGGAGAGGTTTGCCCGGAGAGAGAGGAGAGAGAGAAAGAGAAGGAGAAGGAGATAGATTGCTGTGAATAAAGTCCTGAAAACTGCTGCAAGAAGAGCTCCGGGTGTTGCGTTTTTTCCTTGCTGGTCGAGGGTGGACGTGACAGTCCCCCTCCCTTAAGAGTCTCAGGTGCAGCCATGACCGATGTATGCCACTACAAATCGTAGGCATTCTTTGTATTCAACAGACCTGGTTGTAAACTTCAAGGAAGTCATTTGTTTTATTTTATAATGAAATTATTTAATGGCCAAGGTTCAACATCTCTTTGCCACACAGTGATGCAATGTCTCTTGGCTTGCCTTTTCTACCTGTTAGACGTCTTGTCTGTATCTAATCTCTACTTCTGGATCATTTTTCTATGAGAAGAATCTTATAAATTCTCAAATTTTATCAAATTTATTCTAACATTTTATCAGGGCATGGTAAGCATAATTGAAAGCTCTAAGGAGATGTTCTTTTTTTTTTCTTCAAGACAGGCAGGAGAGCCAGGATCCACTGTATGATTGTATAAAGGAACTTTTTATTTCTTATGAAAATTGGGGGAGTATATACAATTTCCAAAGGCCACATCAGTTTCATTGTCCCTCCACCCTAGGCCTTCCAGAAACATCCTGCTCAACTGTGCCTTCTTTGGAATTTGTCCCTTTGAGGCACTTTTGTAGTCACTCAGATCTCCAGGGTATTTCCAGTGTCTTTTGATCTGGCCCTTTAAAGCGGGTTTTTCAAACATCTGTCTCCTTTTATCTCTGCTGACTCTCTCAAATACCTGAGCTAGATAAGATGTCTTTATAGAACTCCTGGGTGGGGGAATCTCAGTTCCCCCAAGATTCCTTACCTATAACCTTGGAGGACCCACTATACATCCACCCTCAGCTGTCATTCTGACTTACTGATTCTGTGGCTACCTTTAAAAAAAAAAAAAGAAAAAGAGTCTTGCTGTGTAGAACAGACTGTTCTCAAACTTGTGGTTTTTCAACCTCCACTACCTGAGGCCTAGGATTACAGGTGTGAGTCACCAGACCCAATTTTGCATCTTTGTTGTTATAGATAAGACTCATCAACTCTGTTTATCCTTAGGGCTATTTTAATGGTTACATTGATGACTGCACGTTTGAATGTGGTTGTGCTGGAGTCTTTTTCTGCTCTTCTCTTCTCTCCCCTCCCCTCCCCTCCTCTCCTCTCCCCTCCCCTCCCCTCCCCTCCCCTCCCCTCTCCTCTCCTCTTTTCTCCCTTTTATCCCAGGAAAAAGGGATGGCAAGTACCTGGCCTCCTTCCTTCCTTCCTTCCTTCCTTCCTTCCTTCCTTCCTTCCTTCCTTCCTTCCTTCCTTCCTTCCTTCCTTCCTTCCTTCCTTCCTTTCTTTCTTTCTTTCTTTCTTTCTTTCTTTCTTTCTTTGCTGGAGTCTTTTTAAATGTTTGGAAATCATGATCACAAGTGACCTGGATATGGAGGGGATGTGATAGAAAGGTAGCCTTTCTTTTCCTTTGCTTTCCAACATTGGTAAACGTGACGGAAGGTAAGAAAAGAGATTGTTGATTTGAGTGTACTCCAGTACCCAGTACAGTACAGCGTGAGTTCATTTTGTAACTAACGTTCTTTCAGCAGTGGGGAGAAGAGGAACCATGAAGCTTTCATCCTGAGACAGCTGCGGTAGTGACTGAAGATAGGCCTTTGATAGCTTGTATCAGTTTCATCCGCCGCAGAGTGTATTAGGAAGTTTGTGTCTTTCCTGAATGAATTTTTCTGGTGTAGAAAGGCAGAAACTCTCTCACTCGTGTCCCATAGGACCAGATCTTATCAGGCAGGACGCTCCAGTCCACAGCAGGGTATTGTCTGCCTAGGAAAGAATGGACTGTTCCATGAATCTATCACCACGCCATTAAGCAGTCAACGCTTCTTTCTTTCTTTTCCTTCTATTGTTTTGTTATACCGTTTTTCTTTCTTGATTTTTTTTCCTTACAATAGATACACAGGTACACAGTGTCATCATCAAGAGTGCTGTAACCTATACTTTATAGGTTCACCTAACTTGCAAGTAGCATCCCAGCCAAATGATTAACATCGTTCCAGTAGGTCCTGCCATCTGGAATGCTCCCAGCTAAAGATAAAGACATGGGCAAAGGATGCTGTAACTATTGAGTGGCGACTTCAAGAGGGTGGAGTGTTTCTGTTCTGAAGACAAAGCCACGGAGCTGTCTTTCAGTGGCTGAGCCAGGTGCTAGAGGAAAATATATAAACCTAAGGCATCCATCCCCAGTGCTCCTGAGGTGAAGCACAGAGCTGTGAATCTCTGAGTAGCAGAAGAAAGTACAAGGTGAGAGCCAGGGTCCACTCTAGAGGAAGGAACTTCTTATTCCTTTGAGAAACTCCAAGTGCCGGCGATTACCAAGAGCCAACTCAATTCCACTTTCCCTTACCCCGGAACTTTTGAAAGCACCCTGCCTTCTGTGGGCCTCTTAGAGCATGAGGTGGCTTTGTGTGTCCCTCCACAGGCTGTGGGATCTCTCGCTGGTGCTTTTGAAGTCACCGATACCCAAATATTCCTAGCGCATATCTAACATCATCCTTTTTTTGAAGTAAGGCCTTTCTGACTTCTGCCTCTTATGCCTTAAACTTTCTAAAACACCAAGTCTGTGGAAACGGCCCTCTAGCCTGCCGGTTTCCAGGTTGAGGGATATGCTGAGCTGTTTCTGCAGGCTTCCAGAAGCCAGGCCTCCTGTGTTTACTCACTACTTGCAGACCTAACTAGGGCAGGATGACCAGACACAGACTGTATTTGAGGAGAAAGTGCAGTTCACTAAACACTTATAAAAAATACCCAACACATATGTGATTGTTTATTTTTTTGAGGAAAGGGAAGAGATTCTCTATGTACTTTTGGATAACAAAAATTTCATCGGTAGTTATGCTAATAACTAGCAGAACGAAACAGAAGCTGCATTTGCGGAATTTGGTCACAAATTTGAGGCAACTGTAGGCTGTATAGCAAGCTCCAAATTTGCCCAGCGTACACAGTAAGAGACTGTCTAACAGAAGGAGGAGAAACAGAATTTTTATTGCTCTATGCCAGTTTATGTATTGAAATACCAAGCACTGTTCTTTCATAATTAAATGTATCCAAATATCGGACTGGGAGATGGTTTGGTGTGTAATATACTTGCTATACAGTCATGAGGATCTGAGTTTGGATCTCTATAATCCACGTAAAGCCAGATGTAATAGCACATACCTGTAATATAAGTGCTCCTTTGGCAGAATGGGAGGTTGAGACAGGAGAATCCTCAGAAACTTGTGGGCCAGCTAGCATAATGTATAGAGAAGCAAACAAGAGACCCTTTCTCAAATGATATAGAAGGCAAGCTCTGATAACCAAAGATTGTTTATGAACTGTACATAACCTGTAGTGTGTGCACCTGCATGGAAATGCAAGCTTGTATGTGCATGCACACACGATTGCACACGCACGTGCGTGCATACACAAAGACTAAAGACCATTTCCTAGTTGAACTATGACATTTTTTTAAAATGAAGTACACCCAATTTGTTGTACATTTGTGGCAGATAATTTCAAGAAAAGTTACTAGAGCATCACAGTGAAATAAATCTCTCTTCCTGTTTGCCAGTCTGACTGTGTGTCCCACATTGGAGGAATCAGGAGAGCCTCATTTATAAGTGAATTTCTTTTTTTGTTAATTTATTTTTAATTTCATTTAACATTCCATTCACAGTTTACCCCCACCACTGCCTCCCCCACATTCCTCCCAGCCTAAACCCCATCCATTCCTCCCAACAGGTAAGGGCTTCCATGGGAAGTCAACAAACTCTGGCCAAAGCCCAAGTGCATCCCCCCTGCATTAAGGCCAAGTGTGGCATCCCACCATAGGGAATGGGCTCCAATAAACTAGCTCACGTACCAGGAAGACAGATCCTGGTCCTGGTCCTACTGACAGGTGCTTCACAGATAGTCCAAGCTTCACCACTGTCTCCCACATGCAGAGGGCCTAGTTCAGTCTCACGGAGGCTCCGCAGCTGTCGGTCTAGAGTTTGTGAGTTCCCACAAGCTTGCTTCAGCTGTCTCTGTAGATTTCTCCATCATGATCTTGACCTCCCTTGCTCATATATCCCCTCCTCCCTATCCTTGATTGGATTCCCAGAACTCAGCCCGGTGCTTGATTGTGGATCTCTGCATCTGCTTCCATCAGTTACTGGATGAAGGTTCTATGGTGACAATTAAGGTAGTCATCAATCTGATTACAGGGGAAGGCCAGCTCAGGCACCCTCTACACTATTGCTTGGAGTCTTAGCTGGGATCATCTTTGTGGATTCTTGGGAATTTCCCTAACACCAGGTTTCTCCCTAACCCCATAGTGGCTTCCTTTACCAAGATCTCTCTCCATTGCTCTCTCACTTCATCCATCTCCCCCTCGACCATCTCATTCCCTCAAGTTCTCATTTTCCATCACTTTCCCTTCACTGCCCCCCCCCAAGTTTACTCAGGAGATCTCATCTAATTCCCCATCCCTGGGTGATCCATGTGTTCTTCTTAGGGTCCTTCTTGTTACCTAGCTTCTTTGGAGCTGTGGATTATGGCCTGGTTATCCTTTGCTTTACATCTAATATATACTTATGAGTGAATATGTACTGTGTTTGTCTTTCTAAGTCTGTGTTACTTCACTCGTCAGTGGATTTCAAATCTGTTCTGGCCACCTAAGAATGGGTACAACTAGTCAAAGAAATGCTGGGTGTGACTGGGCCAGTAGGTGGCATCAGATAACACAAAATCTCCTCAGCGTTTTGAATGGCTGGCCAGCTAGGCAGTAGATGTATCTATTTCTTATTAACACAACCTCAGCTGCATCCAGCATCTGAAATGGTAATTAGCCTGGTGCCGTTGATACCCAGATTTGTTGAGGGTCTACCAGGAAATTCAGAGGGTGTGAAAACGATCATGTGCGTTTTAGGAGAATTTCACTGTCCCTGGTAGGTATTGGAACCTTCAGCGATTGCATATAGGAATAGAACTCTTTTGTTCTCAGTTTTGTATGGCAAGTGCATTTTTTCCAGTTGAGCCATTTTGCTAGCCCCATGTATTTCTCCTTTTAAGGATCTTCTGTATTTTTTCTTTAATTTCTTCATGGCTTCACAGAGCATAGTCCATTATTCATGCATAGTTCTCAAAGATGTGAGCTGAGAGATGCATTTTGTCCTACTTTTCTTCATTGCTTACCTCTAGCCTTGAAGAACTTCTAGCTCCTTGCACATAAATATAATCCTAGGTGCTGTGGAGAACGCTCTTCCATAGCATCTTGATGTGTTAACTAGTGACTCTTCCATGGCTTTCCTCAGAGAAAACATTCTGAGACAACCAAGAAGGCACCGTCTTCCTACAACCATGCTCAGATTCCCTAGAGTATTATTTCTTCCCATTTATTAAGAGGAAGGGAGGGTGGAAAGAAAGGGAAAAGGGGAAGGAAAAGCAAAGCAAAGCAGCTTCATTCTGTTACTGGAACTTCTCACCTTGAGCTCACACTGAAGGGGAAGGGTCGCACAAAACCAGCTAATGGAAGGGTAGCAAAGATGCCATAGACATTTTAAATCTCTTACAACAAATTTATTGCTACTATTTTAGAATTTTACTAAGAGCAGTTTTTTTTTCCTGGACATTGCTCTCCATGACATGGACTAGTATTTCAGGGCTTTTTAGTGAGGAGGTAGAAATAGTATCATCATGGATGAGGCGTCTCCCTCCCTCCCTCCCTCCCTCTCGCCCTCCCTCCCTCCCTCCCTTTTCTGAGACAGGGTTTCTCTGTAGCTTTGGAGCCTGTCCTGGAACTAACTATGTAGATCAGCCTGGCCTCTAACTCACAAGAGATCCACCTGCCTCTACCTCCTGAGTGCTGGGATTAAAGGCGTGTGCCACCACTGCCCGACTGACATTTTCTTTACTTAGCCATATTTTTCCTCCCCTCTGCCCTCATATTCAGCCGGTCTAGTTTATTTATCTCACCAGTTAACCAAAAAAATGAAAATAATGTAACATGAAAAACCAGCAGACAACAAAGAGCATGTGGTTAGAGCCTTCCTTATGAAGATTTTGAGGAATTCTATGAGGTACATTTCTGCTTTTATAATTTCTTAGTTCTGAAGTATAATGAATTTGTCTGTTTTATTCCTTTTCTAGTTCCTGGAAAATCATTACAAAGTCAACATATTTTTTTTACACCTTGCATACTTATTGTTATAGATTTGTGTTATAACGTTTTTTTTTTTTGGTTTTATCTTGGTAAATAATTTCTCTTTCCACTTTCTATTCATTCTCTATGGATTTTCTGTCGTGTGCCCCGGTTCCATTCATCTCCCTGTTCCTCCATATCCACCATCTGACCTTGCAACCTCCCCATAAAACAAAACAAACAGATTAACGGACAAACAAAAATAAATCTCACTGTGGACGCTGAGGGTGTCACACTGTACATTTTTGTCCAAACAGCTTTACTTGCAAGTGTTCATTGCAATGAGTCATTGAAGTAGTTCAAGGCTTCTACAGGACTAGCCCCTACACAGGTTCTAGCAGGTCTTGGTTGGAGCAGCTGTTGGGGGATTGGGCCAACTCAACGACCTGGATCTGAGTCTAGGTGGTAGCTGAACCAGGGCCAGCTCTCCTGCTTTGCCCAAAGGAGGGGCGGGGCCAGCTCTCCTATTTGTGGCAGCTGGCAAGGGGTGGACCTGTGGCAGCTGGCAAGGGGTGGGACCGCTCTCCTGTGCTCACCCATGGTGGCAATGGTCATGGACACTGGGCACGTAGTTGGGTGTTATTTTCCAGGCTGCCCCAGCCCACGGGGGCGGGCCAGGCTGAAAATATTCTTTATTGTATAGCACTCTTTAATATTTTGGCCTGTAGGAGAAAATATGTAATCTCTTATTTACCTAAAGGTGTTCAGTGTTTTTTTCCCCATTGTTTACTGGCTGAAAAATTGTCTACTGTGAGTTCATTTCTTTCTTAAATTGGAGAAGTAAAGATACCCTCATGTAGTGACTTTGAAGTCAAAAGGACCTTCTGTGGGTCTTCATGTGTGTGGCATTTCCCTGAAGGTATTTTGTTGTTGTTGTTGTTTCAGGGGTACTGGAAATCAATCCCAAGGCCTCATGCATACTCCATCTTTTAAAAGTGCACAAAGCAACAACAACAAAACAAAATAAGAGCTAGAAATGTACAAAACTCTGGGTTCCATCCCCATCAGTACATAAAACTGTGCATGGGGGTCCACTTGAAGACTCAGGAGATGGAGGCAGGCAGATCAGATATTCAAGGCTAACCTGGGGTACAGGAGACATCTCAAAAGCTTAGAGAATTTCTAACGGGCAAACAATAATCATACCCATTTATGGAAGAGTAAATTAAAAAGACTTAGGGCTGCTTTAGAGCCTGTGATTTCCACTCTACAACATGGCAGCTTGGTCATTAACAAACATCAGAAATAACGTGCATGACCATATCTAAGAGGAAGCAGTTGTAAGACATGCTGTGTATCGGGTGCCAGCAGACGCCACTAGTTTCCTCTGTTGGATTCCTACTGAGGTGCCAGCCAGGAAAGTGTCCAGGATGCAAAGTCCCTCAGCGTCTGCATTTTTTTTCCAGGAAGAGCGATCCGAGTTGGAGGCCTCACTCCTGGCATGCCACCAAGGTCTCTGATACCTACCCAGAGCCAGCAGCCTCACTGTTTCTGAGCACCAGTGGGTCCCCTTCCTGGAAGAGCCAGCACCAGGCTAGGTGAGTATTCTTTCCCTGAGACCAGGCACCATGTGTGATCTGTATAACTGTCACGTTCTGTGAATACTCAGACATTCCCACGAGTGTCTTGACTTCTGAGTAGTCAAGACCACCTCTGCTCAGTTAAGATTAGAACTGAATATTTCACAGCAGGAAAACAAAATGAAATGGCTAGACAAAGGATGAACAAGCTTGTTTTCTCTTGTGGTATTTCTTGTAGCACCCTGCATCTTTGTGATGAAGGCAGCTTGGTAATGGTGGATAACCTTTTGGATGTGTTTTTTTTGTAATTGGATTCAGAGGTATTTTATCGAGAACTTTTGTATCCATGTTCTTTCAGAAGTAATTCTCTTTTTTGGTTGTGTCTGTCCAGTTTTAGTATCAGGGGGTTGTTAGCTTCATAAAAAGAATTTGGAAATGTCCTTGCTTTAATATTTTATGGACCATTTGAGAAATATTGATGTTATTTCTTGGATGGTTTGATAGAATTTTACACTGAATCCATCTGGCCCTGGGTTTTTGTAAGTTGGAAGATTTGGAAGGGCTTCAAGACATGGTCTCACTATGTAGTCTTGGCTCTCCTGGAACTAGCTCTGGAACCAGGCTGGCTTTGGAACTCACCGAGATCTTCCTGCCTCTGCTTCCCGAATACTGGGATTAAAGGTGTGCGCCAGCACACCCATCTGAACCAGAAGATTTTTAATTGTTGTTTCAATCCCATTGGATGTTACGAGTCTGTTTAAGTTATTTTGTGAGAGGGCTTAGTGAGATAAGATGACTTGAGCTCTATCCCTGGAAACACAGAGAGACAGAAGGAAAGAACCAATTCCACAAAAACCGTTCTCTGATCTCTACACATATGGCATGATCTACACACAATAATAAAAAATAAATTAAAAAAATTAAAAAACTAGGAACGATTCTTAGTTCATGAAGTGCCATTTCGCAGTCCCTAACCATTGAAGGACCACAGAAATATTAATTCCGGCACTGCCTGCATCAGAGTCTTTATTGGGTTGAGAAAATGTAGTAGCATTGAAAAGAATATTAAAAAGGTATCCAGAAGGTTAACAGTCAGTGTGCCCTCAGAAATGCCTTTCCTCCCCAGTTCTCAATTCAGCTACTGTTGAGCATCCTCATCCTTCTTAGCGTATGTTCACAGTGCTGTTTTCCTGACATCTTGCTGTTTGCAAACCTTTTTTTGTGTGTGCTTTTCCTTTGTAGTTCTTCCTCCCACGATTTGTCCAGCTCATGGGAGCACACAGGCCTACAGTGCACTGCTGAGCACTTCAGCTCTGTGGGCAGCTTAGACAGCCTGGACCGCAGCTCCCAGCTCTCCCCATCTGGACACTTGGGTGGCCACGGCAAGCGAGATTCTGCTTACGGTTCCTTTTCTACCTGTCCCGGCACCCCTGACCACACCTTGCCCAGGGCTGATGCCTCTTCCACTGAGAACATTCTCTACAAAGTTGGCCTCTGGGAGGCCTCCAGGCCAGGCAGCAGCCGACAGAGCCAGCCTGCAAGTGATCCTCAGGGATTACAGGACAGGCCTCCATGTTCCACACTCAGGGTTTTTAGTAACAGCAGGAAAAGCCCAAGGCCAGAGGATAATGTTGAGCCGAAAACAACCACTTCTGGAAGATCAAATTTTGGGCCTGTTTGGTATGTTCCTGACAAGAAAAAAGCCCCTTCTCCTCCCCCATTTGCAGCTCCTTTGCTCAGTGATGGCTTTGCTGTGGCAGCTGGAGGCCGTGAAAAGACACGGGACCCTCCATTTTCAGACTTTGCCACCCAACCCCGAGGGGCCCATAGACTGGAAATGACTGATGGACAGTGTCGGCTGGCACACCCAAGCAGTGGCAAAGAAACAGGAAGCTTGGGTTACCAGCAAGAAGGCCACCTGGATTACCATTGGTTATCCTCAGATGATAGAGTGGGTGGATCCTCAGGGGTCCCGGGCAGGCACCACTTGTCCTTGTCCAACACAGATGTCCACTTCCTGACGTCTTACCGTGGGAGCCAGCAGAGACGGCAGTGCACCGATGAGAGCCCAAGGGTCCCCTCATCAATGGGGGAGCCGCCTCAGAGGACTCCTGGTGGGGGTTTGCAGGAGCCTCCTGAACCCTCCCGGAATGATGCGCAGGTGAGATGGTCTGGTTCTGCCAACCAGAAGCTGGATGATAGAGGGCGTGGCCATTATTTCTGTGCACCCCCCAGGCAGCCTGTGCAGGTGTGTGCCCAGGTTGTGACACCCCGAGGTGACTTTGGGCATTCAGACACACGTTCTGTGGACCTTGACAATCCTCTCTTGCCCTCGATGGGCCAGAGGTGCTATCTACAAGAGCCTGAGGAGATACTGGCCTCTCACGAAAGAGAGGGATATCATCCACGGGATGCAGGGATTGAAGGTTCCTGCTCAGGGGTCCAAGAGCCTCTTCAAGCCAGCCACACTGTGAAAGCCAGGTCGCAGTGTCCTGATGGTGACCTCAAGTCGGTGGATGGAGAACGTGGGAGGATTTCTCGTGAAAGGACACCCATGCTGCACTCTCTGACCCAAGGTGGGGCATGGAGACCCGAGAAGCCACCGCCGCTTGACGCCCAGGTGGGTAGACCCATGCGAAGGAGTGACCGTTTTGCCACGACACTGAGGAATGAGATCCAGATGCGCAGAGCGAAGCTACAGAACAGCAAAAGCACTGTGACACTTGCTGATGACTGGAGAGCTGATACGGGGGCTGTCCCGGAAGGTTCCTTCCCCAGCACCTATAAAGAGCACCTGAAAGAGGCCCAGACACGTGTCCTGAGGGCCACCTCCTTCCACCGCCGAGATTTAGGCCCCACCCCAGCAGATCAGTATCTGGGACAAGCAGAACACAGGACTTGTGACCGTACTGCCTCATCTTCTTTATCTTCCCCTGGGGAGCCAGACTCTGTCCCCAGCCTCTGGGAAGCAGGTCTGGCCAAGCCACCATCTTCTGGTGGTGGTGTGCCCCATCTTCTTCGAATCGGAGGCCGGAAACGGTTCACAGCGGAGCAGAAGCTGAAGTCCTATTCTGAGCCAGAGAAAATGAACGAGGTGGGTCTGTCAGGGGACCACAGTCCGCATCCTAACGTCAGGACACCTGAGGATACTGTGGGGACATTTGCTGACAGGTGGAAGTTTTTTGAGGAAACAAGCAAATCTCTTCTCCAGAGGCCAAGCCACAGGCAAGCTCTCTGTGGGCTTTCAAGAGGCAAGGCTGAGAGGCCACAGACAGGGGGCCGTGAATGTGAGGGTACAGAGTCCTGGTTCCAGAAGAGGTCACGGGCCACCTCCTGTGGAGAGATCCTCAGTGATGATGGACAAGGAGAAAAAGCTTCTGAGACATTGAACCCACCCAGAAGGCTTGGAACCTTTGCAGAATATCAGGCGTCTTGGAAGGAAGCCAGGGGTTCCGGGAGGTGTCATTCAGCAGATGACATTCTGGATGCCGGTCTAGACCAGCAGCAGAGGGCACAGTACATCCATGAACGGTCCCGGTCGTCACCGCCCACTGATCGCTACTCACAGGTAAGCAGTGTACTGTGTGCCATGGCCTCGCTTGTACCACCTGAAGACACTTAGGGCGTACCCAGCATGTATGAGGGCTCAGTGAGGTGCGAGAGTGTCATTTGTAGTTTAAAGATAAGGGAATGAGGGGCTGGAGAGATGGCTCAGTGGTTAAGAGCACTGGCTGCTCTTCCAGAGGACCTGGGTTCAATTCCCAGCTACCACATGGTGGCTCACAACCACCTGTAAAGAGATCTGGCGCCCTCCTCTGGCGTGTGGTATAAATGGAGGCAGAAAGTTGTATACATAATAAATAAATCTTTAAAAAAAAAAAGAAAGATAAGGGAATGAAATTGCTTCCTTTGTGCAAACACATCTCTTTCATCCCCAGCTCCCCGTCCTAAATTTCACTTCACTGTAATATTAATTTCACTGAAATGCTGTAATATTAACAGCCTCATTTTCTTGTTAAAAACAAACTACTAGTAATTTTCTTAGAAGATAACCTCCATGCTGTACACGGAAGGAGAGTTGCTTGCTTGCTTTTAGCATTTGGTACTGAAACTCCACGCAGACCCAGGGAGAGCTTGCTTCTGCCACTGCTACATTCTGACTTACCCACACACAGTTCAGTGTGATCTCTGAGAACTCCATGCCTTCTCTGTCAGGAGTCAGAATCCCAGCCCCCACAAGTCCTAGCGTGTGAGGTTTTGCAGTCATGACTTGTGGCCAGCTGTCTTTTATTGTGTTTCTTTTGGCCGATTGTGTCACATGGTAACAGCCCTCATGTAGGAGTCCTGTTTTCTGCTCAATACAGGAGTCCCAGGTCAGTGGTCTCAATTAAACGTCTTATGGAGTTGAACAGCCGTGTCCTGTGACCAGGTCTCAAGTCTGAGACAACAGGCCTTGCCAAGGGCGTTGTGGGACAGGCACACAAAGCAAACCCACAAATGAGGGGTTTCATAATAACAGTCGTCTCAGGCATGAAGGCAGCTTGATGAGTCTGTGTCTCATGGTGTCGCTCTTCACAGGAAGTGCCTGTTGAGCCAGACAGGCAGCCAGAGGACTCTGGCGGGCACAAAGGAGTACCACAATGTACACTGCAGGCTGACGAGGGACGTTCTGCTCCAAGGTGGGTGAATTGTGGTTGCTGAAAAGTTGTGTTGAGTGTGAACGTATTTATGGAAGGTGAATGGGATGTTAATAGGACAAGTCTTGGTTTTGCTAATCGAGTGTGATTTCCACCATCACTAAGATCTTAGAGTTTTTAAGCGAGAGATCCCATGGGTTCTGCAGCCCTGCCCAGAGAAGCAGGGCAGTAATAGCCTTTAGTGTTTCTTAAAGTAGCTGTTGTGTTTTTCTTAGAGTGAAATGCTTTTTTGGGTCAAAATAAATGTCCAGTTTAGCCTCCTTAAACAAAGTCTTTAACTGAAGAGATGCTTTTACTATCTGGCACACAGCTGTGTTTGTAGGCCACAGTCTCAGAATTGTCAGAAAGGATTTTGGTAAAGCTTTCTAAATTGGGCTTGTTTAATGAGTTAACTTGAAGCTTTAAAATAGAAGTCATCTGACTTCCCAGAGAAGGGAGGAGGGCGGGCAAGATCTGTGCTCTTACACTGTTGCCTGCAACAATTCCAGATTGTTGGGGGAGCATATAATAAGCTGTTCAGAGGATAGATTCGATTAGATGTGTATATAATAACCCTGGTGGAAAGATGAAAATCAGCACACACCAGACTTTGTTGAGGGAAGATTTTCCTAATGTTTTATACATCCTATATGGCCTAGCCTACGAGGCAAATTAAACACTGACTTCAAAAGGTCAAGATTCCGCTGTAGAAATAACCAACTTAGATATATGCTTTCAAGAACTTTATGTAACGGTGTCTTATTTCACACGTTTTTACACTAACTGTTGTTATCCGTATTCAAAACTATCCCACGTTTATTTGGTTGCGAAGGGACCAGATTGATACTCTGTGTGCCTGCCTCAGAAATCCCTGCAATTACTTAACAGTCTGCATAGCTAAACTGATGGAAGCCTGCGGAATAATCTGCCTACGGAATTTAACAGTGTCTGAAGAGGACAATTAGAGCTTTATTCCTGGACTCTGAGTCAGTCACGTGCTGAGCAGCAGCTGTGCAGGGTAGGGGGCAGAGAATGTCACCATGGACAGCTATAATGTGCATGAGCTGTGTGTGCACACGTGATTATTTGTGTCCACGGCTCTGTCAGCGCTCACAGGAATAGGAGGAAGGGAAGAGGGGCCTTCTGCCTTATTTATCATGGCTGTGTCTCTCAGCTGGCTGCTTAGTGACTTGAAGAGATTAGTTCCAGAAGCAGCCTGCTTTTGAGTTTCAAAACTAGCAGTTTTTCAGGATTGCATTGTGTGTGTGTGTGTGTGTGTGTGTGTGTGTGTGTGTGTGTTGAAGAGAGGCAAGGATATTGAAATTTTGGAATAGGAATGTTAAAAAGTCATTTTCAGCTTTTCCTAGAGTATATGTTTCTAGAGGATCAACAAGAAATAATATGCTAGAGAAATAAAAGGATCATAAAAATAATAGGCAGTCTAAAATGCAGAAGTATGAAAATACCTAGTGACCTTGCATAGGTTTAAAGTAACATAAACATGTCTCTATGGGAAATTAATTATTGATCTGGTATTTGATACTTGAAATAAAATTTTGTTGCATTCTGTTGAGATCATACAAAATGTTGACATAGGAGTTATTTTTATTTGCTGATTATTAACCAAAGTCCAAACAGAAATAACTTTTTAATATAATTTTAATTTTTTCCTATTTTTTGAGATATAATGTCACTTCCCACTCAGAAATTCCCTGTCTAACACAGGTTGGCATCAGACTTGTGCTGATCCTCCTACTTCAACACTTTCTGGGATGACAGGGATGAGATATCACATCCCACTAATAGCATCTTTTTTGTGCATGTGTGAAGGATAAGCTCCTGCAAGACCATTACCATGTAGTGGGGAAAGAATTACAAGTATCTGTAGCTGAAAGGAAAGTACTTCATTCTTTTTTTTTAACTGTAAGAGCAACATGTGACATATGTCTGTAATCCCAGCACTCAGGAGGCTAAGACGGGAGCTTGTACATTCAAGATGAGCTTTAGACTATAGAACAAAACCGTGTCTCAGAATTAAGAAACAAACATAAAAAGGTACATGGCACATGAGAAATCATTAAAGTCTGTTGGATTAAGGGGAAAACACGTTGTAGCTGGGTAGCCTGACCACAAGGTAGCGGATACAGTGGCATTTTCTCCCTTCCTCCATCACATCTGGTCCCGAGCGGCCCATCTCACATGTTCTGAAGACATTTTTCTTAGAGGTTCCAACCGTCCTCAGAGATTTCATGCTGAATCCTCAAGTTTATTACAGCCAGCTGGGTCTGTTTCTTGCAAATGCATTCAATCACTGATTTGGGAGTCCCTTAAAGACTCGTGTCTGATTTCTCAATGACTGTCATTAAAAAGTGATCTCACAGGGACTGGTGAGATTTTTCAACTAGTAAAGGCCCATGCCACCAAGTCTGCAGACGTAAGTTCCATCCTTGGAATACATAAAGTGAAAGGGGAGAAACAACTCTTGTAAGTTGTCCTCTGATTGTGTGTGTGTATGTGTATAAACAGAAATGCAGTAGAGACATTTTTAATGTCCTATAGCCTGGATAGCTTAAATAGTAAGCACTGATTTCTTCCCAGCCCTGGAGGCTGAAAGATCAAAGGGAGGGTGGTTCCTCCCAATGCTTCTCTAACTTATGTGTAGACTCTAGCTTTACTGTGCCCTCATTTGCTTGCATTGTGTATCTCTGTTTCCTAATCTCCAGTTCTTACAAGGACACCAGCCAGATTCGTTTTTAGTAATCCTACTGACTTCCTTTCTCCTTAATCACCACTCTAAATGTCTTGTTTGCCTACATAGCCATATTCTGTTAGGGATAAAAGATAGAGGTCATCTAGACCATGTGTGCTGCTACTTACTGGCTTGATCCCAGGGCATGATGTGCCCTTTTTTTGTGGAAAGAAATTGTCATGCTAAGTTACTTTCACTTTGTTAGTATGTTCCTTTTTGTGACACCAAATTAATCTTTCCTAATATCTTCAAAGTCGATGTCCATCATACTTTGAACAGAGTTATCCTCTGCAGGCTGGGATACTGGGAGCAGGATTCAATATCATGGATATATTTCTACACCATTGTCCTATTATCTGGACTCCTCCTCCTCGTTCCTGGTGAGCAGTTTGGAAGAATAGGATTTTAATTTTTCTTTGCTGTTTATCACACATGGTTCTTACACAGATTAGGTGCCGAATAAGTGGTTGGTATATGAGTGCATTGGTGAATGGATAGATAGGTGATAAGTGTAGAGATGGGTATTTGAATGGATGAAGGATGGGCACTTGGATGAATAAGCAGAGGGATAGAAGGAGGAATGAGTTAATAAGGATGGGTATTGCATTACGATATATATGTGTGTGTGTGTGTGTGTGTGTGTGTGTGTTTGTGGCTTTTTAATCAGGTTCATTGGGCATGACAGGTAGCAACAGAGAAATCTTAACCTCCACAAACAGGCACAGGCAGAATCAGCAGTTGAAATGCATTTATTGCGGGTGAGGAAACATATATATGAAGCAGACACATAGAGAAAGTAACCCTCTCTGAAGCCTACTGGGGATTCATGAAACAAAAAAAATCCAGACTGTTCTTAACAAGAGAAAAAGCCCACAAGGCTTTGTTTTGAGCTATCAGACTTTTGTCTCAGGTCAGGAGGGTGAGGAAGAAGCAAGCCATCTTGGAAGCTCACTATCTTCAGTACCTAGCTATGGCCTTTCTCCCTACATGATGGCCTGCCAGTGAGTCTTTCTAACTCCCAGGCTCTCAGTTAGATAAGTGGTTGTTTGGATGGATGAAAGAGTAGATAGATGATGGAGGAAGGTCATTGGTTAATTAAATAAAGAAACTGCCTTGGCCCTGATAGGTTAAAACATAGGTGGGAGGAGTAAACAGATCAGAATGCTGGGAGGAAGAGGAAGTGAGGTAAGACTCCTCAGACAGACTCCATAGCTCCTCTCAGAGACACACGCGATGAAGCTCTGACCCAGGATGGACGTAGGCTAGAATCTTCCTGGTAAGCGCACCTTGGGGTGCTTACACACATTATTAGAAATGGGCTAAATTAATATGTGAGAATTAGCCTAGAAGAGGCTAGATAGAAATGGGCCAAGCAGTGTTTAAATGAATACAGTTTGTGTGTTGTTATTTCGGGGCATAAGCTAGCCAGGTGGCCGGGGTGCTGGGGACGCAGCCCCGCCGCTCCTATTACAACAGATAGATGGTTGGAAAATTGAATGGATAGACAGATGGATGGATAGATGGATAGATGGGTGGGTGGTGGATAGATGGATGGATAGACAGATGGATGGATAGATGGGTAGGTGGATGGATGGGTGGGTGGGTGGATAGATGGATAGATAGATGGATGGATGGGTGGATAGATGGATGGATGGATAGACGGATGGATGGATAGGTGGGTGGGTGGATGGATGGATGGATGGGTGGGTGGGTGGATAGATGGATAGATAGATGGATGGATGGGTGGATAGATGGATGGATGGATAGACGGATGGATGGATAGGTGGATGGGTGGATGGATGGATGAGGGGTTTATAAAAGGATAGATAGATCGATGGATATTGGGTGCATAGATGAATGAATGAATAGACAGACGGAAGGATAGATGGATGGACGGAGATCGGTTAATGGTTGGGTGCATGGATGATGGATGAATGAATAGACAGAGAGATGGAAGGATGGATGAGTAGGTGGATGCTTGGGTTGGTAGATGAGTGGTTTCCTATCTTACCTTCCTTGAGTTCTAGATCAGCATTCCATGGTAGTACATGTTCTGGGTTAAAATTTTGCTAAAGATTTTAGTTAGATGCTAGTAAGTGAAATGGGCCATACCATCTGCACTTGATCTAGAGTTAAGTTGTCCAGAAATAAGAAGATCTAAGTGTTTCAGAAGAAATCATGAAACTGACTTGCTTTCCACATTCCTACTTAAACCCCTTAAGAAAATTAATGTAACTAGTTTTGATTGTTGCTCCTCACATTTGGGCTTCTTCTGTAAAGAAATTATGTCCCAGGACATTCTAGGAATTGGGGCTAACATGACCTATGGGGTTGACCCCCCACAGCTGTGCTACCACTGACCTCAAGGCTGTATTTTATTGGGGTGAGTAAAAGAAAATAACAAGAATATGTTCTTACTCCCAGTAGAGCTACAAAACTGAATGCATGGAGAATTTTTTTCAGAGATATTTTGCTCTAATATAAAATACATGAACCAGAAAAGCAAACCCAATGGACGCCACTTGGGTGTTTTCCCTGAGAGCAAACTTGGCGTGTAGAAATTATTGTGAAGACCAATTTCCTCTTTAGAAAACCAGTTTCTGCCAAGTGGATTTCAGAAGGAACAAAGATTGATTACTGGGGAGCTCTACCCTATGTTCACGGCTTTAGGGCAGATGTTTATTGTCCCTGGCCTTCAATTAGCTGTCCAGCAATTGCAGCCTGCCTTCCTAAAGGACTGTGCTAGATAATTATGTATCCAGCGCTGAGTGGGTCATGCTAAGAAGGTGAAACTCGAGCTTGGAAGTAGAGGGATTGGGAGTGGGCAGGGATGGATGATGTGGGCAGAGCTTTCTGTTTTGCAAGGCCAGGCAGAGACCTGAACTGAAGCATTCTTTCTATATGTGTAAAGACAAGACCATCATCCCAGAAAAGAAAAACAGCAACTGCCAGAAAAATACAGAGGCACAAGACTAATTTGGTTTTGGGTTTTTTGTTTGTTTTGGTTTTTCTTTTCTTTATTTTTTTAATTTTTTTTTTATTTTTATTTTTTGGCAGGGTCTGTTCATATAGCCCTGGCTGTTCAGGGACTCACTATGTGTAGACCAGACTAGACTGAACCTCACTGAAATCTGTCTGCCTCTGCTGTCTGAGTGCTGGGATTAATGGTGTGTACCAATCACACTGGGCCAGAATTTGTTTTTAATGTCTGTTATTAGTTTGTTTCTCTTCTCATTGCTGTGACAAAGTACTTGAAAAGGCAACTAAAAGAAGGGTGGATTTTGGCTTGTAGTTGGAGGATACTATCCTCCATAGTGGTGAAGTCAGTCAGGAGAAAGAAATGCTGGTGCTTAGCTCACTTCCTCCTTTTATTCAGCCCAGGGATGGTGCTGCCCATACATACATAGGGTGGTTCTTTTCACCTCAGTTAACCTAGTTTAGAAATAGCCTTATAGTCATGCCCACATAATTGTTCCCTAGATCCCGTCAAGTTGACAGTCACCAATAACTATCACAATGTCTTCATTTGCAATACGGATCAGACTGATTTTGAATTTGAGGCAGCCATCCTGCCCCAGTCCTCCGGGTACCAACTGGGTTTGCACCACCACATGGCTGCCTTCTGATTTCTCCCCAGTTTGAACTACTTCAATGTTGTGTTCTGATCCAGGACACAGATGGGGCAAAAGTATGGGGGGGGGGGCGCTTGAGTATCAGCCTCAGTACCCCCTCAGGGCTCAGAATTGCATATCTGTGGCAGTCAAGGAACTGGAGGTAAAAAGATGAACTCAAGGACATTACCTCTGCATCTTCTTTATTTTTGGGGTGAAGGGAAAAAGGAGAAGGGGAAGAAGAAGAAAGGAAAGTAAGGGGTGAGCTCCAGTGGTGAAGTCCCAAGAGCTGGTGCGGGTGTTGGCATTGTCTCCAGAACGCTTTGTACAGCAGGCGTGGCCTGTACAATATGTTTGAAACTGGGTGAGTTTAACGTATCAGAACTTTCCCCTAGAATCTGTAAGAGAACAGGAACAGATTTACATCTTGACGTTATAACAGATAGGAGAAAGAGGAAGAGGGAGAATATATGGAGTTTTGGCACAGGAGGTTTGAGTCGGTGATGAAACTTTTGTTTTTCTGGAACTAGAGAAAAAGTGACTGATCTTGATGTCCTCTGGAACTTAAGGGGACAGGGCTCTGTTTGGGTTACAAGAATTAATTTAAAAAGGGGCCCTGCCATTTATGGGAAAGGCATGAGGGGCATTGGTCTGGGGGAGAATAGTAATTGGCATTGGGCATATATTGGCACACCGTTGAGGTAGTCTGGTGTAAGGTGAATGGAAGGAACAAATGAAATGGATGCTCCTACTAGAAGAGCTTTACTAAAAAATCTCTTCCCATAAGAGGTACCAGGCAGGTTGGCATGACTAAAAATGAATCAGTGAGATAAATATCCCTAAAAACACAGTTAAGTAGTGGGATCTACTGAGGTAGATAAGGCTGTCCCCCTACCCTGACAATAGGGAAACTAGAAGGAGATGTAGGCCCCCAGAATTCCCTCAGTACTGAGTATGTGGCTCTGGTATCCAAGAGAAAGGAGATGGGCCATCCTGATACCATGATGCTTACCCGTGGTTCCCTGTTACAGATGATAGTTGTGGTCGGGTCAAAGGAGTCCGGGCACCCTCACTCGTCCATGGCCAGATCTCGAATGTCAACTTGGGAATTTTCTGGGTTTGATGTTTCCATGTATTAAGTGCATGAGGACAATCAATTGCCCAGTGTCCTTCCCTATGGCATCTCAACCAAGGTCTTGTGGGACCAAGATGAGTAGGGCATACTCAGGCCCAGTGACCAGTTCTACCTCATTTGAAACATGGGTCTGCTGGTTCTCAAGCCCCAGGGATCAAGGGAGCAGCACGGACAGCACAAATTGGGCGGTCTGTTGCCTTGGCCGGTGAGAAGACTGTGGCTAGCATGTGACAATGATGACTGTGGGCTTTGTCATTCCTTACACGGTACACATTAAAAGCCAACTCTAAGACTTCCGCCTACGGGGTCAAGGGACCTTTCTCCAAACGTCTAAGTTTAGCCTTAATGTCAGGATAGTACTGAGGAAAAAAAAATGAGTCATGAGTAGCTGTCTGCCTTTCGTGGTTTCTGGATCTAAGTTAGTATATTGTAACAGGGCTTTAGTGAGGCGTTCCAAAAATGCAGAAGGATTTTCCTTCATATCTTGAATGACCTCTGAGAGTTTATTATATTTTACTGACTTGAGGACAACCTTATGGAGACCTGCCAGAAGGCAAGTCAAAAACCAGTCCCTAGCTAAAATTCGACCTGGGGTGTTATAATCCCAGTGTGGTTCCTGCTTGGGGACCGCCTCTGTCCCTGGAGGGTGTGTTGCATATGTTTGGTGAATCTCATCTGCATGTAGTCTAGCCTGCTCCCAAATTCGCCTGTGATCTTCAGGAAGTGGGTTATTAGAAAGGATCATATAGATATCATGAAAGGTGAGATTTTAAGAATGGGTAATATATTGGAATTGTTTTATGAAAGTGGTAGAATTAGACATACAGGATCCCAGTTTTTGTTTTCTCTGAGAGTGAGAAAGGAACATGTGCCCTAATCAATCCATCTATGCCGGCCACATCTCTCAACAGGAGAACTGCAGCTGGCTTGGCTTGGTCAGGGTTGAGTTCCATAGCACCATGTGAGCGTGTGAGGGGAGGGGGAGGGGTAAAGGTGGGTGCCAGAGTGGGCAGCTGCTGTGGCCAGGCACTGGAGAGGAAGAATGGTCCAGCGGGGCTGATGGACTAGTTAGTAGGGGAAGAGAAAGAGCTGAAGAGTGAGTGGAGCCTGTTGGCACTGGTGTGAGCAGTCTCTCACAGCAGGGACCATTGATGAGTAGTCCAAAAGAAAAGAAAAAGAAAGAAAAATCTGAGGGATCCTGGGCCCCCAGTTGCGGGAGGACTGACACCAGGGTCATACAAACACAATTTCAGCTAAGGGAAGCAATTCAGGGATGAATGTCAGCGAAGGGTTCAACCGTAGCTATGAAGGCCATGGTTGGAGGGCTATCTCCCCATTTTTAGGAATACCAGAAGATTTCCAGGAGCTCACTATGTACAGATAGTGCCAAAGTCCAGCTTGGTAAACCAGTGAGTTTTACTGAGGTTCCTTACAGGAACATGGGTGAGTTTTACTTCCTGTTTTAATGAGCTTCCCTACAGGATAGAATATTTCACATCCCCTTAGAACACCCTGTTGTTTCCCCTCCCTTTTTCCATCCTATGTCTTAAAGAGTTTCCCTCCAAGATGAAAGGTTTTTACCTAGTCAACTGTTACACAACACCTGCATCCCAAATTCTGAGATGATAAGAACAAATCTCCATGTGCTTTTAGCATATACATATGAGGGGAGGGACAAACTTTTAGATTTGTAGCAGTCCCAATAAAAGAAGCTTAAGAAAATGTAACCACTAAATACAATGTGGTACTTGGCTGGAATCCTAGGCCAGGAAAGGAACAATAAATAGTATATAGTAATTAGTAAAGTATAAAATAACTTATAAAAGTATAAAAATCAAAAATACAAAAATATAATATTAGTTCATTTTAGTGTACAAATGTTGAAGTGCCTTATTAGTGCAGTAGATAGCATATCAGTCTCAAATGTACCACTATTGCATCATTATCTGGGGTAAATTATATTAGACTGTTTTCCATCACTTCAACAAAATGTCTGAGATGACCAACTTATAAAGAAAAAAGGTGGTTTTGGCTTGTGGTTTTAGTCTGCAGTTGGTGACATTGCTTCTAGTCCTGTTGATGAAGCAGGACATCATGAAAGGAACACAGGGTAGAAGAAACCATTTATCTCATGGTAGGAGGCTTAATGATAGAAGAAACTGGGTATATTGTATGGAAACTCCTTTCTTTTATTTCAGTATATATTCTTAGGGGCCTAACTTTCTCCTTCTTGGCACTATCACCTAAAGGTTCTTTGATTTCACAATAGTGGCCTTCAGGGGTTCAAGCCTTTAAAACACAGGACTATGAGAGATACTTTAAGATCCAACTGATCGTACACTATACATACAAATCTCAGGCTTAATGATAGAAGAAACTGGGTGTATATTATGGAAACTCCTTTCTTTTATTTAAATTTTCTATAATTAATTTCTAAATGAAGTATTTGTAGTTAGGGATATACTCAGTTGGTATAATATGTGCTTAGCATGTACAAGCCCCTTGGAGAAGAAAGTAGAGATGGGGGTGGCAGGGAAGGGGCACTGTTGTTTATTTATAAAATACTATATGGATGTGAAAAAACACTGGAAAGAGTATGGGCTTTACAATAAGAAATACATGTTCACTTCCTCACTGTGTTTATATCACCCTCCCCCCCTGACTCTCCTAACCCTTTCTCTCAGATTTAGTGGAATCCAAGTTAGTATACCCCAAAGACACCTACATATCAGTATTCACTGAAGCACTGTTCACAATAGCCAAGTTATTAAATTGGCCTGGGTGTTCCATCAACAGAATCGTAAGGAAAACCGTAGGGCGGGGTGTGGGTGTATCAAAGAAAAATGAAATCATGTCATTTGTAGGAAAGTCAGTGAAACCAGAGGCCACTGTGTTATGGTACCATAAGGTAAATCAGAAAAAAAAAAAACCCAAATGTTTTCTTTCATGTAGAATCTAGATTAAACATGCATGAACTTGTGTATGCATATAACATGAAAGTAGTGGAAAAGTTAGTATTTGAGAAGAGGAAGGATGTAAAAGGGCAAAGGAAGGTAACAGTGTGAGGATGGACAAACTATGTGACTTACATGTGTGAAAATGTAAGAATGGAACCCATAATGCTGTAAAAGCGAATATATACTAATAAAAAAGTCAATGCTTCATGGCTATAATGATAACACATTAGCAATGTACTGCATTGGAGGTTGGATAATAACGTGATTTGGTGAAATGAGCAGGAGTTTGAAATAATTCCTGTGCAGTGAGAAGAGCTTTATGGAAGGAAGCTGTAAAGAGAAAGCCCTGGTGGCTAATCCCTGGACTCAGAGGAAGGAGCTGTGAGGAAAAGCTGTAAGGGAAGCAATTTCAGTTCAGGACCGTGGCACTGAGGTTGGGGGCTGGGCTCAGAGTGGACATGGAGCACAGGGTCTTTAAATGCAAGTCATTGGGATGCAAGGAATTGGGTGAGTTGGGGTCAGCCTGGAGGCTTTTGTATTCTCGCCCCAGTGCCCTTGCATACAGGAAAGGTTCTGAAACACTTGGTTTGTTAGCTGATGGATTACATTCCTAATGAATGTGTAATCAGCCTAAGAATGTCCACAGACATAAAATAGGCTGTTGAATGTCATCTTTAACTCCATTGTAGCATTAGACCATGCGATAGCACGGCTAAGAGTTCTTAAGTAGAATTTATGAATGATCTTCTTGCAGTAGCTTCTTTTATATTTTCCATTTAAAAAAAAAAAATAGGAAAAGAAGCACCACCACTCCCCCGCTCTGTGCCTGATAGGGATTTTCAAAGGAGAAACCTCTTATAGCTTAATCATGGTATGTGTTAGGAAAGTTCCCTGAGGTCACATATATCGAGTTCTGGAGTTAACAGATCCTGCATAAACTTGTCCATTATAAAGCAGAAGGCTCTGATCTTCCAGCTGTTGCCAGCTGCCTTCGTGACTCCTCAGTGCCTTAGGCAGCAGGATTCTGCGGTGGCAGAGGCGGGCTGTGGGTCCCTGAAGCACTTAGCTGCCTTTGCAGACAGAGTGAGCCACAGCCTACAGCAGCGAGCAGGGATGCAGGTAAGAGACTCTAGGGCTCCTTTTCAGGGCATCTTATCCCCGAAGGGAACTGTTTTAAAAATCACTTGTGCTATTTGTGAGGGGGAGTGTAGTACCCAATGCTTCTTTTGTTCTGCCGTCTTAAAGGGCACATTGTTTGTCAGCTCACAATGGCGTGGGTCCGATCTGGCAAGATGTGCTAACATTCTCATTGTTTATTGTTCTGTCAAAGACAAAAAATCATGCAAATCAGGGTACAGATTCTGGCCGGAGCCCTGCAAGAGTGCACACGTGTGCAAGGGGACACGTTGGTCCATACTGCATGTATGTCTAAGGATGCATGCAGTTTTTGCAGCCTTGTTTTTTGACAGCTGGCTGAAAGCACATTGGAACTGAAAGCTGCCGTCCCTACCAGTGGGACTGGTAGCCCTGGCTGTGTAGAAAAATTGCTCTGTGTGACTTCTGGCAGTAGGATGCTGGGATTTGTGAAGACCTGTCTGCATTGCCGTTTCTTTCTCAGTAGCTATAAGATGCAGGCACGCTCACTCGCAAGACACTGAGTGTGGACCCTGAAAGAAAATGGTGAGTTAGACACATCCAGACAGAGGTGGGTGGCTAAAACCAGGTGTGCATGCTTGGTCATGCAAACGGTTCATGGGTCTATTCACACAGCTTCCTAACTGCAGTGAGAAAAAAAAAAAACCTACAAGGAGAAAATGGAATCTCTGTGGCTTTGAAAAATCTTTAGTTCTTGTAATTTGTTATTTATTTGGATCATGATAGTGTTTTTTCTTTAAAGGTGCTTGTGTTTTCTGTTCTGCCTCTTACATTGTGATTAAAAATGCAGGTTATTGTTTTTGGCCATGTTGCTAAATGATGGATCGCCTTTGCTACAGGCAAGGAACCATTCACATGTGTGGAAGGAATGCCATTTTCACCGAGAAATTGCTGCATAGCTATCTGTGCACACATACGCACGGTATCTGAGTCTGTATCCACTGACTCATGGGACTAGGTATCATCTTGAATCACATATTTAGGCATTGATTGTGCCAGTGCCGAGGCAAAAGGAAAAAAAAAAGACAACAGCAAATTAAAGAAAGGTTTACTGAATCTGGTAGCATTATAGCTAAGCAGCTTGCTGCATTCCAACTGCATTTATAAAATGAGTGGGAAATAATTTTAAGCATAAAAATACTGGCACAAATTTGATGAATGGTTAAGATGTTTTCTAGGCAAAGTATATGTGTGTGTATGTATATATGTATGTATTTTTGATAATGCAGTAAGGAAATATTGCATTTGTAGTTGAAAAGAGGACATGTCTCTATACTTTATTATATGTAGTAGGAAAAGCCATTCATGTGCATACGATTTGCACACACACACACACCTACCTCTGTCTTCAGCGAAACTTTATAGGGGCATTTTCATTTATTCAAGCATGTACAAAGGCAGTTTTTCAAAGTTCTGGAAATAATCACAAGTTTGTGTTAACCAAATGGGTTTTAGAAGGCTTCCGCTACCCAGCTGCAGTGATAAATGATTTAGTAAATGTGTATTAACTGCTGCATGCTTTGCATGGACTGGCTACTCCCCCAAAGTCTGACTTTGGATGCTGAAGGTTAGGGAAGGTAATAATTTATGTTGCCTTTTAGAATACTTGTGTGTGGCTATTTACTACTTTGGAGTGTGTGTGTGTGTGTGTGTGTGTGTGTGTGTGTGTGTGTGTTTATGTATGTGATGATCATGTTTGCAGAACCATGGGAAGAAGCTGACATATCCACTTTGTGCTACCCATCTTTCCCTTTTTTGAACACTAGAGGTTTTAGCTGGCTTCTGCAAGAGCAACTTAGCTGACCGATCATTGGTAGATATCTGTGGATGTCCAAAGGGATTCAGAATCTATTTAATTATTAACACACACACACCTTTAAAAATAAAGTCTTAGATGGGGTGAGGAGATAGCTTAAATTATTTTTTTTAAATTTAAAATTATCCTTAATTCCCTTACCCAGTGATTCCACTATAGAACATGGAGATGTGTTTGCTTTGCAGTCTTGTTTCAATGCAAATATATATTTTACATATACAGTTGTTCTCTACATAGTGTATGTAAATTGACTTTAAAAACAGAAAAATCTTTTATATGTACTCTACCTAGTGTTCTAAAATGTGAGAAATCTGTCTTATACTGTAGATATTTAAAGCTGTTTCTAGTCATTCACAATTGCAAATAATACTTTAATTAATAAGCATATTTTGCTAAGAGCTAAAATGTAAGAGCCATATATTTCCATATGGGTTATCTTAAAACATGGTAGATATGTATTTGGGAGTTTCTCACCTTTTGGACTTATACAGTGTATTCTTGTTATTTATGGTTTATTCACCAGCAGCCTAGGAAGTCCTGTTCCTCTTACAACTTTGCCAGTATTAAAGATTAACTTTACAATTCTGTGGTTTAAGGAACAATCACTTTTAACATGTATTTTCGGGGACTGGGGAGAGGGAATCTTTTTTGTATATTTATTGGTATTATTTTTCTTTTGTTCATTACTGTTTACATTCCTATTCAAAGTGGGCCATTCTTAATCATTGCCATTTAGGATATAATACATTCATGCAGTATAGTGTGTATTTTTCAAACATCTATTATTGGTTAGGTTTAGATTATTTCTGTAACACATAAATTGAATTCTCTTCTTGTGGCCCACACTCTGAATCTGTATCTTGGTGGTCACCAGCTTCTAGCAACTATGTGTTGTTGCTGTTAACTTGTAACTTATATGACATTTTATACAACCATCCATAGTTCTGTTGATTCTTAAATAGTCTACAATGCTTTGCAAGGAAGACAAAGTGACTAAGGATTAAAATAGACCAGAGTTTTCAGCCTGATGTGTTATATTGTATTGTAGGAGGAAATCCTATATTAGAAAAGGTTGATGGCTGCTGACCTTTTGTAGGAGATTGGAATGCTCGTGTATTAGAGGAGGGTGCCATGTCCCGTGCAGTCTAAATACTCTTAGTCTACAAAGTGTTTGGCAAAAGAAATGACTGTGCTATGGACTCTAAAAATGTTTATGATGCCAGGATTTGTTCTTACTAAAGTAAGAGGACAGTGAGTTCAAAGCCAGAGTGAGCTACATATTGAGATGCTATGTCAAAGAAAGAAACAAAAATTGGAAGAGTGGTACAGGGATTCAGCTTGTTCTGATGGTTGGCATCTTCACTCATCACCTTCATGGTTGACACTAAATAACCCTGATCTGTTTCTTTCATATCATTTCCCTATATACCACAAATAAGCAAAACAGACTTTGTGTCTTAGTTATGGTTTCTACCACTGTGAAGAGACACCATGACCACTGCAAATCTTATAAAGAAAACATTCAATTAGGTTTGCTTATGGTTTCAGAGGTTCAATCTATTATGACAGAGGGGCATGGCAGCGTGCAGGCAGACGTGGTGCTGGAGAAGGAACTGAGAGTCCTCCATCTCGATTGGCAAGCAACAGGAAGTAAACTGACTAGGTGTAGCTTGAGCATAGCAGACCTCAAAGCCCCACCCCCACAGTGACACACTTCCTCCAACAAGGCTACAACTAATTCAACAAGGTCATACCTCCTAATAATGCTTCTCTGTATGAGCTCATGATAGCCAATTACATTCAAACTTCCACACCCTGACTCCAGGGATGTTCCTGATTCTTTGATATTAAATTAAGATAAACAGGTACATTACGTATAGGATGAAGTCACTAGATATATTCTCCTTTTTGACACAAATGGTAGGTCTCCAACTGGTCTTGCTACCTGTGACTACACTTCTATTAGTAAATATCTCAACGATTTACATTCAGTACAGTCTTGGATTTATCTGTCTCTTTTCTTTAGAAATTATGATTATTTTATTTTATGTATATGAATGTTTTGCCTGCATGTGTGTATATGTGCACCATGTATATTTCTGTTGGATCCTTGGAACTGTTTAATGGATGTTTCTTAACCACCATGTGGGGGCTGGGAATCGAATCTAGAACTTCTACAAGAGCAGAAAGTGCTCTTAACCACTGAGCCATCTTTCCAGCCCCTGCCTGTCTCTCTTCCATAGGTCTTCCAGTGTCTTGGGGAAAGTTTTCATACAGTAGGACCAAATTTTCCTAGACTAGTATATTACGATAAAACTTTGTGTATAAACCATGCATCACACCAGTGATTTAATAACCATACTTTTTCTTAATGAAAAAGACATGACAAACTAAGGATTAAAACGTCTAGTTTGCTAATCCCTGTTCTGCATAGCAAGGCATATACTAGAATTTTAAAATCACAAGTGACTTGGCTTGGTGTTAACCAGGCTTTTAGTTCAGCTCCTTGAGAGACTAAGGCAGGAAAATGCAAGTTCAAGTCCAGGTTGGGCAACTGATGTGAAAGTAAAATGCAGATTGGAATTATAGCTCAGTGGTGGAGTGATCGTCTCATAGCCTGCGGCCCTAGATACTTGCAGTTCCCAGTATTGCCAAAGGGGAAATAAAGCAACAACAAAGTGTGTATAATTGTTCCTTTTATAAACACTGTGAAGGATATAAGGAGACTATTAGGCTAGTGATATACCCCAATTAGGGAAGCACTTGCCTGGCATCCAGGAGCCCTGTGTTCAATCCCCAGTAGTGCAGAAACTGGACATCCTGGTGCATACCTTAATTTTGGAAAGTAGAAGGTGGAAACAGGAGAATCAGAAGTTTATGGTTACCTTTTGCTATATTGTTACCTCAAGACCAACCTGAGACACCTGAAATCCTGCTTCAATAAAGGAAGGGAAGAAAGGAGGGAGGGAGGGACGGAGGGACAGGCAGAGAGATTAATGGGAAGAGAGAATTAGTATGCATTTAAGAATACCAGGAAGAGTTTATGTGGCTAAGGATGTGATGAGGTTTGGAAAACTATGTTTTAAAAAACAAACTTTCCTGGCCTTTTTTTCAGTTTCATCTAGGACAGTGTTGTTTGACCCAATTGGGACTCCACAGACATCATTTTGAAGGCATAGCTCAGGGCTCTGGAAGTTGTTCCCACTGGGGGAACATAGGTAGATTCACCCTAGGCCTGGTGCCAGGGAACATTCAGTGAAACCATTTTTATAGATAATGATTATTTCCTTTGGAAGGGACATGCAGAGTCAAGGATTAAAATGCCAGAAATATAGCTTTTGATATCTACACGGAGTGGGTAGAAAAGTGGGAGAGAAGGAATTTGGAAGGCGAAGTTTTGCAAAACAGATTCATAATGTTTTCTTGACATCGAAATTGTTTGGAGGGCTGGTTTTGACATAGATTTGGAGGCATGTAATCCTTCACTATCTAATGTTCTTCCTGGCCTTCTTACTAAGTTTAACCAGAACCCACTTCCTTGCTGCCTCTAATCTTAGTAGCAAGTATGATGTGATGGGGCTGCAGACATGAGAAAGGCCTTGCCACAGATCTCAGAATGTATTTTGTAAAAGCAGCTAGTTCACTGGGATATTTGAACAGCAGTTATAATAAATTATTATAATTTCCAGGTTCAAGTGGTGTGTGTGTGTGTGTACGTGTACACATACATACATGCATGCAGAGTGAAAAAGTCTATGTTAGTGTCTATTACTTTCTACTTTGTTATTTTGTTTTTCAAGATAGGGTTTAACGGTATAACCCTAGTTGTCCTGGAACTCATTCTGTAGATCAGACCACCTTATTTTTTGAGACAGTCTCTTAACTTAACCTAGAACTCATCAGTATGGTTAGTCTGGCTGGCCAGTGATCTTCAGAGACACTCTTTTCTCCAACCCTCCCCCAGCACCGGGGTCACACACACACACACATATCACCACACCCGGCTTTTACAAAGATGTTGGTGACCCAAACTCGAGTTTTCATGCTTGCACAGCAGGAATTTCCCGGCCTACCCCCCACCCCCTCTATAATTACTGGATAGCATTAAAAGTCAGTGCCTGTTAATCTGAGTTTGCATCATTTATGAGTGGAATTTCTCTTTTTAATCTGTCTACCCCCCCCAACCCATTTAACCACAAATGACTTATTTTGTCTAAATCAACTTCATTACTACTTGGCATCTGAGTTTCTGTACGCTAAAATGAAATCCCAAGGAAACGGCAAACCTTTTTAGTCCATCTGTGAAGAGATTGGAGAAATAAAACTTACCTGGTCTTCTAAAGTAATTACTCTTCCCACATGGCATGAGAAACGCAGACTAGCGTAGAGAGAAAAAGCTTTAGCAAAGAAGCATTGCAGTAAACACATGGTCAAAGCCAGGATGTTGCTGGGTTTGCGTTTTCCCCAAAGGACATCCAGCAAGACACAAAAGTTTGGAGACTGAGCATGGTTGTGTACATCTGCTATCTCAACTACTTAGGAAGTTCAGGCAGGCTTGCCTGGGCTCCATTACAAGTTTGAGACCAGTTTTGGCTGCATAGTGAGACCTTGTCTTAAAGACACTCTTCAAAATTCCCAGAGGAAGAAAACTGCGAAATGAAAAGATCCAAGAGTTTGACCAAAACTTGTAGAAATAGTTCTTTTCCTTGTTATCATTCACATAATTTGTCTGTTGATTTGGCAAATACAGGTTGATCATCCCTAGTCCACAATCCTGAAATCTAAAATTATCTTAAATCAGAAACTCTGTGCCCACATAATGCCACAAGAGACAACATTATACATTATATTGTGATGGCTTGCAGTCAAAATGCAGGTGTGCCAAAAATAGTAAATGTGGCATAAGTTAGCATTATTGCATTCATGATTATAATTAACGTCCATTCCGTAGGTGTTTTATTTTTCATACCTGTATATGCAAATAGTACAAAAAATCTTTTAATTCCAAATTCAAATATATTTTCCCCAAAACATTCGAGATAAGAGATACTCAACCATCTTGTTTCCATGCTTTGGCAGTCAGGATAATCAGACAGTCCCTATTCTACAGCAGCGTATGCTCTGGGAAGTCTGATGATTAATTTCTAAGAACGTAACTGGTACTGTTATTCTTAAATGTTCATGCTCTTTAAATGTTCCTGATGAGGTCTGTGCCTTTGTTGATTGGTCAGTTGGTTAACTGATTGCTCTTTGGTGTTCTGTGACTGCTAAGAATCATCAGGAATGTGGGAAAGGTGGTGGAAAATTGTAGGTGGAATGTCTTGTTCCATCTTCTAGCTGCCTGACTTCTACACAGAGATCTGACTGATACATAGCTCTAAGCTGTAGGACAGACTAACTATATATAATGGACGATGAATCTACCCTTTCCCAGATCATTTTTGTTTATACCCACAGCCAATGAAACTGTTGTAGAACTGCTCCTGTTTAGTGTGTGTGTGTAATTTATACGATGCATGTGAAGGTCAGATGAAAACCTCAGACATTGGTCCTCACCTTCCACCTTGTCTGAAACAGGGTCTCATTGTTTTATATCACATACAAACTTCTAGGGATTTTTCTGCCTCTGCCTCCCACCTCAACATAGGAGCAGTGGGATTATTGGTCCTCCCACTTGCTCATCAATTGCCTTGGCCACTGAGCCACCTCTCTAGCCCACGCTGCTATTCTTGAATTTTTGCATCATACTTAAATGAAAGGAGGAAAAGTACGTCAGTGTCTTCATTACTTTTCTGTTGTAATGGAACACCGGAACCAAGGCGATTTCTAAAAGAAAGTGTTTAATTAGGCTTATGGTTTCAGAGGCAGCAGGAACATCTCCAAATTTACATCGTTACCTGCAAGTAGGAGGCAGCGAAAGAACAGGCTGAGGATGACACAGGTCTTGAGAAACTTCAAAGCCTTCCCCAAGTCACACACCTCCTTCCGCAAGGCCACATCCTAATCCTTCTCAAACACTTCCACCAGCTGGGAAACAAATAGACTGTCTTGCCTGAGCTCTGTGTGTTCAGTCTGGGCTATGTATGCCTTGTGTCTTAGAAAGAAGTGTATAGTGATTTCTGTCGTGGAGAACCATGGATGGTTCCATTCATCTCAGAGCAACTGTTGCATCTGCCTAAGATCCCTGGTTCAGAGGAGCTCCATACAAATCCTCTCCTATACCATGGGATCTCTGTGCCTCAGAGAACTTATAGCTACCCACTTACGGTTTGATTTGAAATTTCTCTCCTAGGCTTCTGTTTTGAAAATCAGTGACTGCTCATAGCACAATTTTGATGGCTGTGGAGCCTAACTGGTAGAAGTGGGGTGAGCCTTTGAAGGTTATTCCTGCCCCTTATTCTGCTGTTCTTTCTCTGCTTACTGTTCCGCTGCAATATGAAAAGGCCTCTCATATATTCACCATGTCATCCCCAGCTATGACGGACCAAAATCCCTCTGAAATGAGGAGTCCAAAGAAAGTTTTCTTCCCATATTTTATCAGATATTTTATTACAGTGACAAGAATCTGACTAATGCACACCTGTGTGATACAGTATGGCCTGTGATGACCGTGTTTTTGAAAGGGAATGAAGCTTCCTCCGGCTTGTTTACCAGTTAGATGATATAAGGCCGGTATACCATGGATCATGATTAGAAGCATCTGCCAGCAAAATCCCAAATCAGATGGGACTCATATTTTACTCAGGCCTTAGACACCATGTCATTGATAGAGCAATATCTGATGATAATTCAGAGTCCTCTTCCTGTCCACACCAAAAGTCAAGAATGGATGGGAAAGAAAGACCCTGTAGTATTTTCATTAACAAATTCAAACGATTAGGAAAATTTCCCCATCACTCTTGATAAAGATAGTTATAAATTCTATTAGCAAAACAGTAGTAAATTGATTTTTGATAATAGAGCAGTTAAAAAAATCCCATTTAGTTAAGTTGGAATGTTTATATACTAGGTTATTCCATCAAGGACTTAGCTGTTTGCATCTTGAAAAAGTACCCCCTTTCCCTTGCGTAACGTTCTTCACAGTGACTGAAAGTGAGTGGCAGCAACAAGAGTAATTAGATCTCTCTCTCTCTCCCTCTCCCTCTCCCTCTCCCTCTTGTTGAAATATGAGCGGCGGGGCTGCGTCCCCAACACCCCGGCCACTTGGCTAGCTCACGCCCGAAATAACAACACACAAACTGTATTCATTTAAGAACTGCTTGGCCCATGAACTCTAGCCCTTACAGGCTAATTCTCGCACCTGGACTAGCCCATTTCTAGTGGCCCTTGCGGTAAGGAGACAGGTGTGCCTAAGATGTGGCTGCAGGGAGGAGAAAACAGAAACTGACAGCATTGGATGCAGATTTCTCATCTGCTGTGGTGAGCAGATGACATCTGGAAATAAAACTGCCATTCCTCATGTGCAGAAACTTCCCATAGAGTTCTGGGATTAGCTGTCTCCAGAGAAGGATCAGATATGTCAGTTTATATAATAGTGAGGTTAATAGACTTTATAGAGCATTTGAGTGTTTTCCCACATTGACATGAACATGTTATGCCAGAACAGACACATTTGTGCCTTTCTGTGATGGCAACACTTATTGAAAACAACAAATTTACGAAGTGTATCATCAGCTTCCTTGGCAGGAATTTACCGAGTAGTCCTATCAGCATAAAGGGTCTCTGTAGGAATGAGTATGCTATGGTGAACTCCATTGAAGGTTTGCTGTCAGTCAAGCTGGAGAATCAGGCTTGAGTCAAGCATCAGTGTGGAATTGAGCTGTAAACGTGACGAGTGCAAAGGCCATAGAAGTAGGTAAAGACGGAAGAATAAATTCACAAACAGATGGCAGACAAAACAAGTAGATTGTTTCAACGGTAGAGACTGAATCTCAGTGAAGCTTCTGGAACACTCAAGAATCCTCTGCCAACTGAGTCTCTGATACATCTCCTGGGTCATCAGAGGATAGGGTAGCAGGGCCATTAGGCATCCTTTTAAGGTCCATCTGAGAGTGTCTCAATTCTGCCTCTATCTGGTGTGCCCAGTAAGTTCATGGACCAGATTTTCCTATGTGATTTGAAAAATAGGTTGTTACTGTATGGTGGTTGTGAGCTACCATACATTGGTGCTTAGTGCCGCGGACTGACTCTCTTGGGGATCGAAGACCGAGGGAGAACAGGGGTGAAGGCTCAGGAGAACCCAGGATTCAGCGAATGACAGACAGACACAACTCTAATGAGATTTGAATCTGCTGCAATTTTAGTAAAATTCAAGCATCACTTTTAAGAGATTACAGAAGGAAGTTGGCAGACATAAAAGCTTCCATAGAAAAATGATTACAGACAATTGATTATTCTTAGCAGGTCTTGTGGTCAGGGCCAGGTGGGCAGAGCTTTTCTTTCAAATTAGTCTCACACCACTAATCAACTGCACTTTCTCATGGCCCTAAATCATATCTGCCCTCAAGGTAGCCAAGGTAACCCAAACACCATTCTTCAGGATTCCACCCCAAGGGTTTGCTCCAATATTGAATGGCTGGCTTCATGTTGTCAAGAATAGCCTGCCTTTCTTTCCTATCTAAAATGCACCAGGGGTTTCTCATTCTGGCTAGCCTCTCCATGCCATTCCATACATTTTCCTTCATAATTCACCCATCTTCTACCAAATCTCCTATCATGAACCCTTTCTGTTCTAGGGTATCCATAAATTCCCCCAGAGAGCGAGCTGGAGTCTTAATCATAACATTAATGGCCCGAATCAAGGGAGGGAACTGACGCATCAGTTCCTCCGTATTCAAGGAGCCATTGGGAATGTTTCCTGGTTCCCTGAACAGATTAAGAACAGAAGAAAAAGATAGCAGAGCCAATGCATGAAACCATCGCCAGGAACAAAGTGAATGAGGTCGTTGAGGCTAATCAGGCACCACAACTCGAGCCGCCGGGGGCCAAGCTCCAGGAAGCTCGAGCCCCTCATTTTGAGCCGGCCACCATGTGAGAGGCATTTTGTCACACAGGCGAGACAGCCGTAGATGTGGCATCTGAGAACAGAACCTGGGTCCTCTGGAAAAGCAGTATGCAACACTCTTAACCACATAGCCATCTTGCAGTCCTTTTCTGATTTGATAGTTTTAATATGACCATGTGTTCCTATAGTCCTGGTTTACTTTGATAAATCTGTAGGGTAGTATCCGTTTTACTTTTAGAAATACATTTTTTAAACTTTCTTTTTTTTATTTACTTTCATATATACCCTCTGCCCTGTAACCCCCATAATAAAGTAAAATAAAATTTAAGAGAAAATAAGAAGAAAAAGAAAGATCTCATCATGGAAGCTGTAGTCAGTCAGTCATAATTTAATCATTTATCCATATATCTACTTGCAAGTGTTTATTGCAAAGAGTCCTTGGTCTGGTTTGAGACCTCTAGTTTCTGCTACACTATTGATACTGGTCCCTCACCCTAAACTCCTCTTGGATATCCTGTTTTTGTCCTGTGTCATAGAGATACAACAGCTTTAGGTCTGCAGGATTGGTCCCTTGGCATGCTTCAGCAGATCCCAGATGGGATGGATGTTAGGGTGGGTCAACTCAACCCTAGTTTTGAGCCTGGGTAATTGCAAGTTTGGTCAGCCCACCAACTCTCCCCTGTCTTCACCATCAAAGTGAACTCTGACATTGCCCCAGCTAGTTCACCCCTTGCAGCATAAGCTGCTTTTATGCCCTCGGGGTCAGCTCTCCCACACCTACACCAGCAAGGCCAGCTCTACTGTGTTGCGCAGGTAAGGTGCAGGGACCACTACTCTCCCAAATGTTATAGCTCTCACCCATCATGGTTAGTAAAGGGGAACATCTCGCCCCTGCCCACAGCACAATATGGCAGACAAGGGGCAGGGCTGGAGCTCCCAAGCTCACCATCACCTACATATACCTCACCCCATCCCCCATCCCATCCCACCATCAATAGGAACAGCTCTACTGTGCTGCCCAGGCAAGGTGCAGAACCCGTTCTCCCAAGTGCTGCACCTGGTGAGGGGTCATATAGATGTGAATAATTTGCATTGGTGTGGATCTTGGCTTATTGATACAAATTTCAGGTTGATTTTGTTACGTGTATATTTCTTCTCTTGATTAAGGTATCATGTTTGTGCAGTTCATTTAGAAATGTAATGTATAATTAAGAGATATAGGTTAATAGATAGTCATCTATAATAGTGAAGCTTGTAGTCATATTAGTTAGATTTTCTAGATGTACAGAGATATATTTCAGTTAGATAGATATTCTTCAAATCTTTCACTAGACCTTCAAAATATGGCATTCAAAATGTTTAAGAACTTAAGATTTTTCATGACAATGAGACATATCTGCTCCTGGCAGCACCAAGTTACTTCAAGAGGATGATGGGCATCAAAGAGCCTCCTTATGGAGTTGGTTAGCCATTTGGGCAAGAAACTATCCTTGCCTGTACTACTTAACTGGATATGCAGGATTCACAGAGAAATGACTGCTTAACTTGCCTAAAGGTGAGATGATTCTTTGGGGTTCCAGCTTCATGAAAGAGTCGGTAAGACATTCTTCAGTACACAGAAGAAAGGGACTGAAATTTCCTTCTTCATGGAAAAGTCTGTTGGACACTATGGACCTGTGTACTGAAGATGGATGCCCCGACAATACAGAAGAACTTTGGGTAACTGTCCAGGCAGTGAGATATCTCTGTCATTTTTAGAGTTTTGGAAGTTGCTTACAATGTAGTTTATGTTTACTTAGGTCTGGAGTCTTTGATGGAGTTGAAGAATTTATAGTTACAATTTTTCTTAGTTATGATTAAAGATAAACTAGATATAAATATTGTAGCTGCAATTCTTGCTTGATACCTGTCTTGCTATATTTTACTATGTTAAAGTTAAAACCTTCCTTTTTTATTTAAACAGAAAAGGGGAAGGCGATGTCTCTGGATGCTGTAATTACTACTAATGAATAAAAAACTACTTTGAGCCTATTGCAGGGAAGAACAAAACTAGGCTGGGAAAGCTAGGCTGTATGCTGGGAGAAAAAAAGGGTGGAATTAGAGAGAAGCCATGGAGCTACCAGAGTCAGACATACCAAAACTTTGCCAGTAAGCCACTGCCACGTGGTGATATACACATGAATAGAAATGGGTTAAATTAATATGAGAGTTAGCCAATAAGAAGCTAGAGCTAATGGGTCAAGCAGTGATGTAATAAATACAGTTTCTGTGTAATTATTTCAGGGCTAAGCAGCCAGAATCAACAAGTGGCTCTCTCCTCCCTCCAACAAAGGTTTCTGTCCCACTCAGTCCTGCCTGGTCAGGCAGCCGTTCAGTCACAAAGAAATACCCAGTGGTCTATATTACATAAACTGATTGATCTTAGGCTTCTTATTAACTCTATAACTTATATTAGCCCATAATTCTTGTCAGTGTTAGCCACGTGGCTTGGTACCTTTTTTGGCAAGACAGTCACACCTTGCTTGTTCTGTGTCTGGCTTCCTCTGAGTCTGGGTCATCACTACTGACTGAAACTTCCCTCTTCCCAGAATTCTCATTGCCCCGCCTCCACTTCCTGCCTGGTCACCTCACCTATACTTCCTGCCTGGCTACTGGCCAATCAGCGTTTATTTAAAATACAAGTGACAGGGTACAGACCATGGTCCCGCAGCAGGGTCAACTCCCCCACATATCTAGCCTGAATATTAGTTGCCAGGACTCTGGAATGCTATTGCCTTTGCCACCTTCCTTTGTATGGCACCCTTCCAGCTCCAGCATTATTCTCAGGGTAGCATGCAGACATAAGGAAACATAGTCCTTAAGTCTTCTTATTATCTTAGGGATTTTTGTCTCTGTGGACATCCATTCCTCCCTGCTACCTCCTTTGCTCTCTTCCTTTACTTAGGATCTTCATATTGCCCAAACTATACTTGAACTCACTATGCAATCAAAGGATGACCCTGAACTCCTGATATGTCTGCCTCCCGAGTGCCAGGATTGTAGGTCTGTGGTCACTTGTGTTTTATTTCAAATGAATGAAAAAGGGGCAAGCCTAGCTACTCAACAGACTGAAGCAGAAAGATCACATAGGTACAAGGCCTGCTTGGGCTGTGGAATGAATTTAAGGACAAGTTGAACCATTTACTGAGACCCTGTCTTAAAATAAAATGGGGGGGGCTGTGGTATGGCACACACTAGCATGTTGTACAAAGCCCTGGGTTCAGTTCCTGGTTATGTCCCGCCCAAAAGCTAGATAAGATGCTACATGCCTGGTCTGTGCACCTAGGAGACTGAAGCAGAAGGATGGTAAGTGTGAGGCTAACATAGTAGCAATAAAAATTCCTGGAAAGAAAAACTGTTTATAGAGGCTGGTTGGCTGATTAAAACTGTAGTAATAATGAAGATGTTGGAATGTTTTACTTGGACTAGCTTTAGCCCTGTGAATTCCTTGTCCACCTCTGTTGGAGCATCGTATGACTAATAGATTAAAACCTTTTGTAATCTATTAACTTAGTGGACCCATTTGCCTCCACCATCCCCAAACTAAGAATGTCATCAGATAACATCTCAGGCCTATAGGACAGATCTCCTCATCTTTCTGTAACCGCCTCTCTGATATCCACGCCAAATATATTTTAAACTTGCCTTGTATGACTTTCTTTGTTTGGTAAAACTGTAAAAACTTCTTGAAACTTCTTCCATATTGGAACGTGGAATTTGGGGTCACTTAAACCCATGTTCCCAGGCTGCAACCACTCAAATATGGCCCCTGAATAAACTATCTCTTATTCCCTTTAAGATGAGAATTGTGGGTTTTGCATCTACAGTTGGGTACTCTATGAGACCCTGCTTCAGAAAAAATAGTATAGATCAAGATATATATGTACATGGCATAGCCGCATATACAGTCACGCCACACATCTACATATACAATCCACAGCACAGGACAAATACATAGCACACGGACATATATGCACCACTGGCACATGTACATTGACATAAATCTGCACAGACAGCATCCATAGCATATATATCTATTATGTACGACTATATTCTAACATAACACAAACACATCACACTATCTACATTCTACGTCTCTTGGACATCATTAAAATCACAGATTTGAATATGGTCCCAACAGAACTCAACGTTGTTACATCTAGGTCCTTTTTTATTGTATCTATCTGTGACCTGATTTGTATGAACTGGGGCTGTTAAAATCAGTTGGTGATTTCATAGTTTTGACTCTGTAAGCTTGGAGTTGGAGAGGGCCAAGAAAAATAGAGAAGGGGAATTGTTGGGGGAAGGGATGTTAAATTGCTACATCAACTGTAGTGTAAGAAAGAGAAACTCCCCTTCTCCCCTCCCCTCCCCTCCCCTCCCCCTCCATAGAACACAGCAAGGTTATCATCCACAAGGCAGGACACAGGCATAATAGTCCTATAGTCCTTTGGCCTACCAAATACTGTGCCCTGCCCAGCTCGAAAGTCAATTTTAGATTGAGAATTGCTCTTTTCCTTAAATCAGAGATTTGTTTTCTTTCTTTTTGGGGGAAGGCGTGTTTCTTTTAAAGAAAAGTAGTTGGTATATACATGTGTGTCTGTATCAGATCTGTATGTACGTGTCATTAATACTTCATGTTCCATACAGAACATGTTACACATACAGCCTAACATACATCGCGTGTGTTGTAGATTGTTACCATTTCACAAGTGGCAGTTGGCAAAGGTGTTGGAAAATGTGTAGTCCTAAAGTGGTCTATTAGAGAAGATCACAATCAGAATTCTTGTCTCAATTTTATGTTATCTTCCTCTAGATGCCCTGAGACCATTATAGGACCTACTGAATCAGAACCCACAAGCCAATTCCACATTTCCTGAATTGTCCCACTCCCAGGAAGATGCAGAACCTCTGCAGGAGGGCCTGAACCAAGCTAGGGCTCTACCTCAAGAATACACATACTGTCAGACTTGGGACTCCAAGTCCAGGGTTGCCTTTTACTCCTACCTGTTCAGGAGCGTACTTTATAGCCAGTGTGCGCAACCCTGCATGCTAAGAAGGCAGCCTTGTCTCACAGGCCTTCAGTGACTCATCTCAAGTCCAGTACGCCTACAGACTCTTACTTAGCTCTTCCCACCAAGTCCTTACCAACACCATTTACCGAGTCCCTGGATATGTGTGTGATTCTCCTACAGCTCCTCTGTGATCAGCAGTGCCCAACCACAAGACAGCCAGCATGTGAATGAGGAGAGAGCTTTCTCCGAACCAGAAGTCCAGCTCTCTTCTAAGCGTCAACATCGACAGACATCAGCCATGGAAACCTCTCGCTCCCCTTCACCCCAGTTTGCCCCACAGAAGTTGACAGACAAGCCTCCCCTGCTTATCCATGAAGACAACTCAGCAAGGTAGTGTTCTATGACAGTATGCTACAGCTTCAAACACTGGGGTAAAATCTGGTCTTGAAAAATCGTGTAGAGAATGAGCCGTAGCTCAAATGACCAGTTGTAGTTTAGTGACATCATGTTCCTCTCTGTCTGCATTGAATGCATTTCTGTTTGCCTTACTACCTGGCACATTCAGACTAAGCATATTTTGCTAGTGATCAAAATCAGTTTTAACCCAAGTATAAGATATTTAGGTAAAGTTGAGTAATGTCCAGCATTTTCATACTCTTTAAATTTTCCCCTCTCCCTCCTTTCCTCTTCTTGTTTTGTGAGACATGATTTTGATATATAACTTGAGTTGATCAAGAATTTACTGTGTAGCCTAGACTGTCTACCCTAAACTGTCTTTGAACTCCTCACCCTTTGGCCTCTCACCTCTAAAGTGCTAAGATAGCCAAAGACTTTTATCAACTAATTAGTTCTTCAACCTACCCCCCTTTAAACTTCTGAATGACCCAGATAAAAAGCCCAGTGCCACAGGTTACCTCTTTTCAAAATATGGTTCAATAAGGTCTCATAGATCCCCAGCCATTATAGGTTATTACTGTTGCTCTTGGTCACCTTCCAGAACTTTATCCTATTGCTGAAGAAGTTACAATCTTGAATCATAAAACATGCAAACAAGCTGGTAGTTACCTAAAAGTTTCATCCCCACTGACTAGCTTTCATAGTGCCAGAAAGTGTTACTGATGGTAGGGGAGTGAACTAATAAACAGTCTTACCCAGCTGTGAACTCTGGGAATTATAATAATGAATGTTGTGGGAGTAACTAACTATTTTCTGATTGGATCTAAGACCTGCTCCACAAATTGGAACTTATGCCTGCTACTGTTAACAGTGCCGAGAACCCATAGCTAGGTAGGTCAAAGACTCTAGGAGAGAACCAGCTACTCTCATTCTGATAAGTGGGTATTGCATTAAATCTTCCCTTTTAAGTACTTGTCTTTATACTCATAGGTTGGTACATTTTAGCACTCATCAGAGAAGCTTTTTTTTTTGCAATAGAAGACAATTAACACAGAGATCCATAACTCTTGCAAAGAATATGAAACCTCTAAGTTTTCATACCCTTGTAGCATAAATTCTAATTGGTCTTTATAGTAAAAACTTGGAGTCAGCTATGGGGGTGTGTGTGTGAAAGCTGAAGGATCAGAGAAGCAGAGTGGCCAGGCACTAGAGAGTTCTTGTCCTACCAATGTTCAGGCTGAAGGGGAGATCCTGTCTCTACAAATCCTTACAATGAATGTTTCTTTGCCACACCTCAGACTGCAGGCTCAGTTTGCATCCTCAGACTCCATTTGTCTCCACTAAACTTGAGAATGCAACTGAGCTCCTGTCTCCTCCAGCCTTCTGTTCTCCACCCAGGCATATCCTTTCCCGTCACTACCTCCCTAGTGCTGGGATTAAGGCATGTGACTCCCAAGTACTGGGATTAAAGGTGTGAACCACCACCACCCAGCTCTGTTTCTCTTTGAGACTGGATCAATTTCGTGTAGCCAAGGGTAGCCTTGTACTCAGAGATCATCTGCCTCTCTCTCCCAAGTGTTGAGATTAAAGGTGTGTACCACCACTGCCTGGCCTCCATGGCTAACTAGTGGTTTAGGTCTGCACTCTGATCTTCAGGCAAGCTTTAATTGGTAGGTTACAAACAAAATATCACCACAATACCCTAAATGGGACATGATATCACACCTTCTCCCGGAGTTCAGAGATCATTGTGGAAGCGTGGCCGGGAAGCTTGTAAGAGGCAGAGGTAATGAATGACTACAGTGAAACTGTTTTCCAGATAGGACGGGGCAGCTGCACATATCAGCTCACAGGGGCTGTGACTGCATGTACAAGATTAAGCCAGACAAATCCCAGCATAGATGGAGGAGAGCTTCACAAAGTCCTACCTTTTGTTGAGAAGCTTTTGGCAAGCACATACTAACAACACTAAGTAGACTTGGAAGTTTTATTAAAAAACAAAAAGCAACATGCAATTGGGAAGGAATAGTGGGGGGACTTGACGAAGGCATGAGCATGTATGAAATCCTCAAATAATAAAAAGCCATTTTAGAAAGGACATCATTGATGTTGTTATTACATCTCTGTCCTAGTGAGGGTTCTACTGCTGTGATAAGAACCATGACCAAAGGCAACTTGGGGAGGAAAGGATTTCTTTCACCTCACAATATCTAGGTCGCCATTAGAAAAGTCAGAGCAGGAACTGAGGCAGAGACCATAGAGGAACACTGCTCACTGGCTGCTCATTGCTTGCTCAGCCTGCTTTTTTATACAACCCAGGACCACCAGCCTAAGTGGGCTGGACCCTCCCACATAAAATATTAATCAAGAAAATGCCTGCACAGACTTGCCTATAGGCCACTCTGATGGAGGCATTGTCCAATTGAGGTTCTGTCTTCCCAGAGGACTTTCTGTGTATGCCTCAGCTGTGCTTTATGTCTTAAATTAAGCATCTTTCAATTGGCAACATTGTTAGTAATCTACAGAGAAGCTATCCTTTTCTGGTAGTTTCTTCTTCAATGGAATCCCACAGCCCGAGTTGCTTAGAAACAACAGACGTGGCTTGCTTATGTTTCTGGAGAATGGAAGAGCAAGGTCAAAGTGTGGCAAATTCAGAAATGTGTTTATAGATGGCACTTTCTTGCTGTGTCTTCACATGGTAAAGGAGGCAGGAAGTTCTCCAACGTTTATTTGTAAAGACACTAATACCATTTAGAAGAGTCCATTTCCAACACACCACTTCTCTAAGGCTCTGTCTCCTAAGACCACACCTAGGGTATTAAATTTCAACCTGGGAAGCCAGATGTCATGGCACATGCCTTTAATTTCAGCATTGAGGAGGCAGAGGTGAATCTCTATGAGTTTGAGACCGGCATGGTCTTACATAGTGAGACCTGTCTTAAAATAAATCCTAGGAGTTTGGGTGCACATACACGTTCTTATCATAGCAGTAGGAAAAACAATAAGGTGACCTTTGTGATAGAGAAACTGTATACCATTTTCATACAGGCAGTTTCCGGTGCCTATAAGCATCTCAACTCATTAGAATTATACTGAACCACTGTAGGCTTCATAGCGAAACAGAGAGATTTAACAAATGGTTTTGATGCTTTTTTATTGTTTTTTATTTTATTTATTTATTTTTTCAAGACAGGGTTTCTCTGTGGCTTTGGAGCCTTGTCCTGGAACTAGCTCTGTAGTCCAGGCTGGCCTCGAACTCACAGAGATCTGCCTGTCTCTGCCTCCTGAGTGCTGGGATTAAAGGTGTGTGCCACCACCACCCAGCACTGCATTTTTTTTATTGCCCTCATAATAAAAACACAAAATCAAGGAGTGTGCTTGATTTTGCTCATGTGATTGAGCATTTGTCTTAAATCCCTGGGTTCAATGCCCAATTTCATAAGAAAACAAAAATGAATATTAAACAGGTTTTGTGTCATTCAGAACCTCTCCCTCCGATGCCTATAGGTATGTGGCAGAGTTTGAGTTGAACTGCTAGACATTTAGAGGCCATATGAGGGGTTAAACGAGGACCATTTCCAACCTCTGCTTTGTCTTTCTATTTGGCTAGTTGACAGTGGGTCTTTGTGTTAGGATACCTCTGTGAATAGCGGGTGGCAACCTGTACATGTCAAGAAGACAGCCCTTGTCTTTACAGAATCGAGCGGGTGATGGACAACAACACCACAGTGAAAATGGTGCCCATAAAAATCGTGCACTCCGAAAGCCAGCCCGAAAAGGAGAGCCGCCAGAGTCTTGCGTGCCCAGCCGAGCTGCCCCCACTGCCCAGTGGGCTGGAGAGGGACCAGATCAAGACGTTGAGGACATCAGAGCAGTGTTACTCCCGCTTCTGTGTGTACACACGACAGGAGGTGGAAGCCCCTCATAGAGCCCGCCCCCCAGAGCCCCAGCCACCCAGCACTCCAGTGCCTCCTGTCAGAGATAGCTGTTCCTCCCCTCCCTCACTTAACTACGGGAAGGCCAAGGAGAAGACCGTGGATGACTTGAAGTCTGAAGAATTAGCCAGGGAGATTGTGGGAAAAGACAAGTCCTTGGCTGACATCCTGGACCCTAGCGTGAAGATCAAGACCACCATGGATCTGATGGAAGGGATTTTCCCCAAAGACGAATCCCTCCTGGAGGAAGCTCAGCAGCGGAGGAAGCTGCTTCCCAAAGTCCCCTCACCCAGAGTCACAGAGGACCAGTAAGTAGATGGCATACACCTGCTTGTTTATCAGTCCCTATCTCCTAGGCTTAGAAGTAAAAGAAGGGACTTGGGGCATATTGATATTCATTATTGCTTCTCGGGGGAGGTGATGGTTTTCCTTGGGGTCCCTAGTACTTAGTGCTTTTTGGTAAGTCTTTAAATGTTCGTACCTGGATTTGATTGCTTGGGGCTTAGCAGAGGCGAGATGATGCCCATTGGAGAATGGAACACTCCTGACATCTAGTGGAAGCATAGCAGAAACGACTAAAGATCTTACAGTGTATGAGACAGCTCCCAGATAGCATCAGTGCTGACCCTGAGAAACCCTTTGTTGGCATGAGGCCATCAGTCTGCTTCCTCAGTTGTGTGGTGTCCATCATCTAATCTCCATATTCAATATAAAGATCGCATGCCTGCCCATCTATTTGTTTGAAAAGTAGGGTCTTTCTATGAACTTTGGGCTCCCTTGAACTTGATTCATCTACCTCAGCTTCCTCAATGCTAGGGTTATAGGAATATGCCACCTCATGTCCCTGTCTTCCCTCCTACCCACTTCTTGATAATGTTGAACTAGAAACTCAGGTCTTCATACATATTAGGCAAGCTGTCATCACTGAGCTATAAGCCTTACTTATTTTGTCTTGTTTTGAGATAAGTTGCCTAGACTGGCTTTAAACTTCAAATCCTCCTGCCTTAGATTCCTGAGAGCTAGCATCTTTATGTGTATTTAATCTGTGTCTCTTTGGTCTTCCTGCCTCTCACCTACTTTTAAGTCCCATTCCAGAACCTGCCTCTAATCTAAGGATGTTATATTGATAACATTTTCTTTCTTTAGAGATGTTTGTTTGTCTGTCTGTTTAAATTTCGGTTACCTAGGGGCCAAGGATGCATCTCAGAGTTAAAGTATTTACCTAGCACATGAAAGGACTTGGATTTAATCCAAATCACTGCTGGGATGGGAAAAGCAATTTTTTGCCTCTTCACCCAGGAAACAGGACACAGGCGTGCCAGGGGTCGTGTCCTTGGCCACCAATTCTACCTATTACAGCACATCGGCCCCCAAGGCAGAACTTCTTATCAAGATGAAGGACTTACAGGAACCTGAGGAGTATTCAGGGGGTGACTTGGACCACGACCTGTCAGTTAAGAAGGTAAGAAGTGAAAATCTGACCTCAACTCAGTAGCTTTAATTGAAAACTACCAAGGAGGCTGAGGCTAGAGAATCATTTAAGGCTGGGAGTTCTGGACCATTCTGGAAGGAATAAAGAGACTTTCCTCTATGCAACCAAAATCCCCTACCTGCTGAGCGTAGAGATATATGCATGTTATTCCAACACTAAGAAGATTGAGGTAGGCTGGTGACGAGTTCGAATCAGTCTGCGCTGCATGGTAAGTTCAGCCTGATCTTCACAGTGAGATCCTTCCTCAAAAAAAATTAAAATAAAAACAAACAACCCTTTCCTCAGAATTGCATGTTCTAGCCTTTCTACAAAGCCCTTGAAGATCCATCTGTAGGCAGACTAGAGAAAGGAGCCTTCTGTAAAGGACTTTGTGTTCTTATGGAATTATGTATGGCTACCACACAAAAAAAAAAAGACATGTCTAACATAGGCTTGGTGAACCTGACCCTCTACCTGCTTTTAGAAATAGGTTTTATTGAAATATAGCCACATTCATTTGCTTATATATTGACTGTCACTGATCATGGAACCTACAAGGAGTAAAATATATACACACTAGTCCCTCATGGGAAAAGTTTGCCAACCCTTGCTATACTACATCAGGTATTAGACAGTTGGATAGAGTGAATAGCTAGAAAGAGACAATGCCTGTGATTGTAGAAACACAGAGTAATGTCAGGCAGGCTCTTACCCTAGAACTGTGTCCTGTGTGATGGAAAGGTAGAGGAGGTACGAATACCCTTGGTGGGAGCTTGGTGGTCTTGGGGAGAAGCAGCAAAAGGCAGGGCTTCAGCTTCATGAACTAAGAAAGAAGGTTGGAAGTTAACTCAGGGCCATTGTATGCAGTACCCATGGCAGTCACGGCAAGGATACTGTTACCTATTGCTCCTGGACCCAGTGATTTGAAAGATAGCACAGATTGATCTTAATTATCTAAGAAATGTTAGGGAAGGGAGTATTATGACCTATTTATATAATAAAAATCCTTTCAGTGTAGAAAATGGTAACCTTCTGGGTTCTGGGATCCAAATATTATCTCTTAAAGACTTTGAATTAGAGCAATATACACTTTATTCTAGTCATGTGTCCATATTTTTAAAAACTTCAGCATTTACAGTTTTTCTTCATGAAACAGAATTCATAGAATTTGAAGCATTTTGATTTAGGCTATGCTGGACATACATTTTTATTTTATTTTATGTCCTGGCAATGCTGAAGCACACATGGGCAGCCCGTATATGGCGGTTGTGTTGAACTTGCCCATATTGGGTTTCATGGTCTAAGTTGATGAGGACGACTGACTGGGTCTCTTCCTCCTTTCTAGTTAGGCTTTGTTATTTCTTAGCACAATGCATTTAGAAGTGCATATTTTGGCCAAGGACATAGCTTATTGGCAGAATGCTTGCTTACCTAGCATGTATTAGGTCCTAGATTCATTCTCTAGCTCCCTACCTTACAAAGTATGCCAAAATACCTTTAAAATCCAGGTGCGGTGATATGTACCTATAATCCTTGATTCAGGAGGAAGAAGGAAGGGGATTATCATAACCAGCTGGGATCCATAACCAGCTGGATACCAGCCAGAGCTATACAGCAAGTTCCTTTCTCAGAAATTCCACCCCCGAAAAACAATTTACAAAATAATTTTACCACCTTTGTCTATATAGTGCTCTATCTATTTGTTCTGAAGAGCACCAGGTACTGGAATACCATGTCAAGAGGCCACTGCTTTGGGTCAGGGTGACTCACAGAGCATGATGAGTTTTGTTACATTTTATTTATTTATTTTTGTGCACAGAATCATGTTTTGTAAATATCCGTGTTTTCTAACAGTCTTACTCAGCCTAGGGATTACATCCCACATGTTGAGAACCACTGCTGTAAATGACTTGTGTCAGGATGGGTAATCACTTTAATGTTTACTGGTTTGTCTGAGGAAGATGGGGTTCTAGAAATGAATGCCCAGTGGTAGCTGCACAGAAGCATAAATATGCTAGGTTCCGCATTGTCACACACTTTAAAACAGTCAAACTGTGGGTTTGTGTAGGTCAGCCACACAGTGGATGCCCAGGATGAACAGCGCCCAGAGTTATATCCCTAGCACTGCAGAGAAAAGTGAAAGTTGAAATGTTAAATCATTTATGGTACATATATATTTTCCCTACTAATGTCTTTGTCAGATGGAAGGCAGTAGATTATACTGACAATGTCTCAGAAGGTCGCTGATATTCCTTTACATGTGTTACTGTTACCTCTCTGTAATGAGACACTTGACATAGACAACATAGAAGGAAGGTTTCTATTAATCATGGTTTTAATTATGGCTGAGTTATCCAATAGTGGCTGTGGCATAGTCCTACTCATCAAAGCCACAGTCAGCTGCAGGAAGGGCAAGAAGCAGTGCTTAGATCATGCCCAGTGTCTCAGTCCTCTACCACCTCCCAATAATTTATTTTTTCAAATTCTGAAACCATAGATGGATAAAACCATTAATTGGGTCAGAGCTCTAAGATCTAATTGCCTCTGGAATCATCGTATTCAGTATCTGTTAAGTTTTTCTGAGAAGATAAGAACAAACCACCTATTTACCACAGATAGGGTACCAAGGTAATATTTTGGTTAGGGTTCTCTTCAGTATTGTCTTATTGAAAGAATTCTGTTAAGAGACAGACAGATGAAGCAAAAGGCTCCATAGCAAAACTAAGCAAAGCAAACATTGGAAGATGAACTGGGTGGGCTTCCCAAAGCACCGAGTAGCCCATAGTTCTTCATTGTGAAATTTGAAAGGATTTTAATGACTATTTATGAGGCAGGTGGCATATTCATGGAATAAGGCAACTCTTTTCGTTTCTGAAATCATGGTGCACCAGATTTCCTTTTTAAAGGGATAGTGTTTACCTGATCCTCTTAAAAAAGCTCCAAAAGGAAGGGTGTCGACCCTACTGCAAATGTTGATTTCAGATCTTTTGTGGATATAGACTCTTCATTAGTTCACATGTGTAGAAGGTTGCCCTGGCTCCTTCGTTTCTGACAAAGAGGAACAGCCTACCTGCAGCTTCAAAGAGACATAGTGGTTAAGACACATAACTTCAGTGGTCCTCAGGTGCCTCATTTCTAACTCCTTTCATAATGGGCATCAAAAAGATGGGTTTCATTCGTATATAGCTTGGTGAATCAATGAGTTTACTGGATTTACTGCAAGGAGCAGGAATGACCCCAAAACAATCACATCACTGGGAAAGTCTCACCCCGGCTTAGGTAACAATTTCCCTAAAGCTACATAGGTGGAGTCCTAGTCTACACACCATTTTGCCCCTCTCAAAGACACATGTATTGGGGGAGGTCTTACATGCTCATAGGAAATGTGCGAGAGAAAGTGGCTGGAATCTCAGGAAAGGGTCTAATGACCTTCCCTATTCTCTCTTCTGAGGAAGAGTTAACAAGCTGAACTTATTGGTGGTCTTTTTTGTTTTTGAGTAATGACAAGCCTGGGAGAAAGCTATATAGGGAGAGGCACTTTTACACAAGCCTAAAAATCTGAATTTACTCCCCAGATCTCACAAGGTGTCAGAAGAGAACCAAGTCCTCAGTTTTCCTCTGACCTCTCCATGTGTGCCATGGCTCGCTTGTACTTGCATGCGTGAATGCACATGTTTGCATATATGCAAACAAACTAAATAAATAATTTTTAATAAAAACATGTGATAGCTGTTTTGCTCAAAGACAGGGATCAACAGTGCTGGATATAGACTCAAACTGTCTCTGTATGTAAGTCTTTAATTTATGTGCTTAAAATGACAGCAGTCAAGGTATCGAATAGATTCCGTGAATCCTTGCGGACACAGAGATCAGAACAGCATCTACTGTGCGTCAAACTGAGGTAGCTCTAGCATTCTAGGACATTCAACAATGAGAATTTATTTTATTTAGCTTTTGTTTTTATGTTTGGAAATAGTATCTCATTATATAACCTGGGCCAGCCTGGAGTTCATCATCTTTGAGCCTTTGTCTCCCCGATGCTGAAATTAAAGACATAAAGCACCAGGCCTGGGTTCCTCTTTCTTTTTTGGATTCATTCGTGAATTTTTTTGTGGTGCTGAGGTTGGAACCCAAAAACCACATGAATGCTATGCAAGTACTTTATCACTGACTTATATATACACCAGCCCTGTTTTGTCTCTAATACATTTTATATATACATTTAATTTCATTTCTTTTAACATTTGTGTGTAAACGTGCAAGTACATGTACATGTGTGCATGCAACAGCACATACATGGTGGTCAAAGTCCAACTGGTGGGAGCTGGTTCTCCTTTCACCAAGTGGGTTGTAGGATTAGAACTCAGGTCATCAGACCTTTATTTGCTGAGCTACCTCTTTGGCTCACACAAACAAGGAAGCTCATATTTAACCAGGAGGCCTTTTCCTCTCCCTGGTTTTATAAATCCCCCGTTATTTGATGGCTCAAAGACTAACATCCCCAATCTAGCTGAATTCTTCCCAGACTGTGTATGACTTGGCTATACTAACCTAGAGCCCCAGCTTGGGATGATTCGAACTAATGTCCCAATGCTTCCCTGCGCCCTACAGCAAGAGCTCATCGACAGCATCGGCCGCAAGCTGCGGGTACTGCGGGAAGCCCGAGAGAGCCTGCTGGAAGACATCCAAGCCAACAATGCCCTGGGAGAAGAGGTGGAAGCCATTGTGAAAGACGTCTGCAAACCCAATGAGTTTGACAAGTTCCGGATGTTTATTGGGGACCTAGACAAAGTGGTGAACCTCCTGCTGTCACTGTCAGGCCGCTTGGCCCGTGTGGAAAATGCCCTCAATAATCTGGACGACAGTCCTTCTCCTGGAGATCGGGTACTGGCAAACGTGTCTATGTGGGAAATGGGAAGTGGTGAGGATGCTTTAGAGTGACCATCCTTGGGGTGCTAGGAAAGTCAGCTCTTAGAAGCCTCATACGGTCTGTGCATGGCATAAAGCATCACATGTATCCTCAGTTTTCTTGTTCTCAGAAGAAGATAAATCCCTCACTTCCATAGGTTATGTTTCAGCCAAACATCTTTCTCTGTTCTTTGCATATTATGGAACTTCAAAATCAAACTCTTTGTTAATTAAATAGGTACTAGACTTTCGCAGGGAGGAGGGGCATTACAGGCATATACCGTCACATGTGTCCTCGGTTTTCTTGTACTCAAGAAGATAAATTTCTCACTTCCATAGGTTATGTTTCAACCAAACATCTTTCTCTGTTCTTTGCATATTATGGAACTTCAAAATCAATCTTTTTATTAATGAAACACGTCTGGCTCTTTCCCACTGCTGTCTCAGTAGCTTTCAGGAATCCATGTGATTTTCACAACTTGAGCAATATTTGTAGAACACGTTAATCATGTCCACTTGTTTTCCATTTGGAGGATGTTGGCTTGACCTGTCCTCTTTCAGGGAAAGTATCTCATCTCTTTGTCTCAGGCCTGACAAGGCAAGATGTACTCTAAAGTTTCTATGGTCATGGGAATCCCAAAGAGAGTTTCCGGTTCAGGCCACATTGCATAAGAGATAACAGCCCCTCTTTCCTGAGCTCCTGCCATGTGAAGACAGTGAGTGCGTTCATCTCTTCCTTTCTTCACGTCCTTCATCTTAGACTTGGTAGGGTTTCTATTGGACTTGGATATTCTATAAACTAAAAGCAATGATGGTAAGTTTTGTGTGTCAGACATTGTTTGAAGCAAGACACTGTAAGGAGTGAAGGGCTGTTCCACACATACTTCCCAGCAGCTTTTGCTCTGGGTCTTGCTTTACTGGCCTTTTTTTTTTTTTTTTTTTTTGGTCTTTGTACCGCCTTCTGTTGAAGAATTTCATCCTGCCCTAGAATCAGTCTGTCTGTCTGTCTGTCTGTCTGTCTGTCTGTCTCTCTCTCTCTCTCTCTCTCTCTCTCTCTTCCCCTGCCTTTCTCCCTCTCCTCTCTTCTCCCTCCCCTCTCTTTCCCTCCCCTCCCCCTCTCCTCATAGTGTTGACTCTGCAAGCTTGGAGTTGGAGAGGGCCAAGAAAAATAGAGAAGGGGAATTGTTGGGGGAAGGGACGTTAAATTGCTACATCAATTGTAGTGTAAGAAAGATAAACTCCTCCTGTCCTCTTCCCTCCCCACCTCTCCCCTTGCTTCCCCTCTTCTCCTCTCCCCTCCCCTCCTCTCCCGCTTCATGCTATAGCCCAATCCTATATTCTTTCTATTTTGAGGCCAGGTGTCAGTAATTTGTCTGGGCTGGATTGGAATTTACTTCACAGCTAAGACATACCTTCACTTAGGAGCTTTCTGCCCCAGTCTTCTGAGTAGATGAGATTACAGGCCTGTGCCACTGGGCTCAACTTAATTATAGTATTTCCCTTTTTCAGTTTTGGGACAAACAGGATTCCCAAGTCCTTTGTCTCTTTGAAGCAGGTCAGAACTCTGTAACTGCTGGTCCTTGATTTTAAGGCAAATGGAAGAGAAGGCACAGACAAAGAGGAAATCCAGAGGGGCCTAAGAGTGACTTCAGGAAGGGTGAGGAAAGGAGGAGTTGTAGAGAAGCTGGCCATAAGTTAAAAGCACATGTAGACTACATTCTCGTCATTTCTATGGGGATCCCATGTGATTTCAAGGATTCCATCAGACTGGTTTCCAAAAGCTGCAGGGCTTTTAAAGAATTGGCCAGAGTCTTTGCTTTAGCCCTGCCTCAACAGGACTTTCTGTCTCCCTCCCCTCAACAGCAGTCACTGTTGGAGAAACAGAGGATCCTAACCCAGCAGCATGAGGATGCCAAGGAGCTTAAAGAGAACCTGGACCGTCGTGAGCGCATTGTGTTTGATATCCTGGCCAACTACCTCAGTGAGGAGAACCTGGCTGACTATGAACACTTCGTGAAGATGAAGTCAGCCCTCATCATTGAGCAACGAGAGCTGGAAGATAAAATCCACCTGGGTGAAGAGCAGCTCAAGTGCTTGTTTGATAGCCTACAGCCTGAGAGAAGCAAGTAAGAGACCTGTCCCTGCAGAAGTTGGACACTGAGCCTTGGAAATTAATGCCTGGGAATACAAGAGTGAATCCAAGCCTATTTGCCCATCTCTGGAGACACACTCTGGAGCCACAAGACTAGTAAAAAAGCAATAATGTCCTATTAGTATGTGATGATTGATTTATGTTTTTCATTTCTATTGGTTTGTTGAGCAGAGTTTCATATTACATGTGACTTCACAGAATGCCAGCCTTTACTGGTCAGCAGAGACCCCTAGAATTTCCAATGGCTGGGCCCACAATACATGCAAGCACTCCTTTGCAGCACTGACACCATTGTTCCTCCCTTGTGTAGATGCCAAATACATCCCTATGGTACATGAGAGGAAAGACCCTTGTGATTTAGCCAGGCCTCGGCTGCTGTGTGTTCTGTTTTTCATTTAATAATGTGAGCATTCATTGGTTTATCATCGTGACGTTCTCTGATCCAGTAAAAATCAGTGATGATGATAATTTATTGATATGTGGGAAACATGAACAGTTTTCTAGTGATTAAAAACCAACTATGAAATGAACAACCTACATATTGGATACATTCATTCCAAGAATAAAATCATCACATAGCTTTGTATGCACGCTTTGAAATACCCAAACAAACAGAAGCTAAGTGTCCTTCTTGTCACATCTTAAATAATTTCTAACCAAGTGACATTATTTGGTTAAAAGTGTGTCTACCTGTAATGTTATTGCTTGTTCTTTATTTTCTGAGACCAATGGAATATTTTGAAGTTTTCTCCCCCAAAACACTACTTTGTGTATGCAATCCTTAATGATAATTGGTGGTTTGTCTCTTTTTACATTTCTGTCTGTTACCATGAGCCACAGACCATGTACCTTAAGACTTAAGATTCCGTCTTCTAGTTTGTCAGAGGTCCTATGGAGTGATTAGTACTTACATTTGAAATCAAGTTTCAAGATTCCTTGTCCTTACCAGTTGAAATGGAAAGATGGATAAATGGAGTGTTACTCATTAAAGCAACACTGTCATTCTATTGGTTTCCAGTTAACAGGACAGGGATTAGGAAAAAGTATTTGTAAATCGTGTCTGATTTGTTACTCATTTTATTTTTATTATTATTTGTTTTAGAAGAGTCTCACATAACCTGGATTGGCCTCAGTCTCCCTATGTAGTCCTGATGACCTTGAACTACTGATCCTCCTGCCTCCACTTCCTGAGTTCTGAGTTTACTAGCATACCCCCACTTCCATGGCTTTATACATCTGATAAAAGATTTATATAAAGAATTCCCAATACCCAATAGTAGAAAACAAACCATTTGGAAAAAGTGGGCAAAAGACTTGACTAGACACTTCACCAAAGAGAATGTATGTATGGCAGATAAACACATGAAAAATGTTCAGGCACCAATGGCGTGTATAACTTGCGTTAAATGTGTGTAGGTTTGGTGTAGTTCAAGAGATGTTTATGTAACTAAGTGCATGGTGAAAGATGAGCAAGTCCCTCTAGTGACTTGATGTTTAGGCATCACTAGTCTTTGTTCTATCAAGGGATTATTTAATTCTTGTTTTCCCTTGAGATTGCAGCAGATGCAAAGATTTCCCTCTTGCCAATAACCACACCCTTTCCAGAATACACATGCACACTTAGATCCATGTGTATATGCATGAGCTCACACTCCCATACACAGTTGTCTTAAAGGACCAGAATCCATGCTTCCTGAGCCAGAAGAGCAGAGGTTGACACTGTACAATTGAGTCAAGGTAGGCAAGCTTCTGTACTGCAGAGCACAGATGGTCTTGTTGACAATCTATCACTCGTCGGCTGGAAGAAAACCTTTGCAAATGCATTGAATCCTATTAAAGTTACTTCTAGCTTTTGAAGTCCCTGATTTGTCACTGCAGCATCCTCTTTCCACTTGGTCATTCCTTGCTGTGAATGTGGGTCATGTCAGAAAATGTAATGCTGACTGTCCACATACTTTTCAAGGAATTGCAGACTGTTTTGCTTTTAATTTACACCAGGCTATTTACCTGTGGTTCTTTATCCCCAAATACAGTGTTGTGAAAATTTGATATGTGTGTAAACTGTGAATAGTGGAATTTTGTTTGTCTGTAACCTGGCTTTTCGTGTTGTTCCAAGATTGTCTGCTATGGAAAACAATATGTAGTGCTCTAGCATGCTTGTACTAAAATATATAGCAGTTATGACATTCTTGACCATTCCCTGCTTGCCTCTTCCATGTCTGAATAGCAGGGATCTAGGAATTCCAGAGAGTTCATGTACATATGTCTGTGACTATTGATACTATTGCATAAGAAACAATCTGGTGCTAATGGTTTGTCCTTGGCATGCATAGGCGTGGGTACAGTTGTGGAACTCTCTGTATACACACTGATCTTGCTTGTGGTCGGTTTTTGTGGCTTTACCCTGAACTCTGCCCTGGAAAAAAAATGCACATTTGTGCTTGATGCTTACCACTTGTCAACCGATCCTCTTGCTTGACTTTAACAAATAAATAATTTCTCTTCAAATGAAATAAAAATGTCTTTATTTCCTATATTATAGCTTGTATAAAAATAAAAATACCAGTGATGGGCATGTAGTCCAAGGGAAAGGGTATGAGCATAGTGCCATGTTCAAATACCAGCAGTATCATCCACCAAAAAAAAAAAATCCTAAAACAAACACAGTAGCAAGCACCTGTAAGCCCAGCCCTTGGTGGAGTGGCAAATGGCTGGACCCACAGCATAGTGTTCCTTATGTATACAGGTGCCAAACACATCCCTAATTGGCATGATAGGCAAGATTCTTGTGATTTAGCTAGGTGTGGGCTGCTGTGTATTTTGTCCTTGTAGGTCAACAGTATGGCCATTCAATCATATTTGTCATAATTCTTTTGCCTAACTAAAAATCAGTGGTGATAATTAATGTGTGCTAACATGAATGGTTTCCTGGTGGTTAAAAACCAATTGAACAACATGTATGTTGAGTGTATTCAATGAGATATTAACATCTTAAGTGCATTAGTATACCTACAACAACTCTTTTTAGTTCATGACATTGTCCTTTATACTACTACTTTCTGAGCAGCCTTTCTGATCTGTTTAGTCCCCATCATGGCCATGACCTACCCATTCTACCAATCTCTTGCTATCTGGCTTAAATACCACACCTTTCTCTCTCACCTTACTGGGCACATGAAGCTAGAAACATGGGGTCCTTTGGGTGGTTATAGCAGAAGGAGTGGGTCTTGTATACATAGGTTTTCTGCTGAATATGATGTCTGCTGAGCATTAAGTACCTTGTCTGGTGTAAATTTTTGTCTGAGCAGAGTGTTATCCCCCACCTGGCTCATCTTAGGACCTCAGAAGCAGCCTTTCACTTTATTTCATTCTTGTCAAGCCTGGTTGTCTAGCTTGCCTGATACTCTGGGTAACAAAGGCTTCCAGGTGAGAATGCATCTAGCCCACACTTCCATGACTTAAATTTTCGTCTTCAACCACAAGTTTGATGCTTTCCATGTAGCCACTTGTTGTCAATCCTATAATGGGACAGGCATTTCCGACTATCTCAGAAGAAACATATACACTGTTATTTACATTCAACTACACTCTTAACTTTTCTAACCATCTGCTGCTTATATTATCAGACCTGGTTGTTAGGTGTTTTGTTTTTGGCTTGGATTTTGTGTGTGTTTTGTTTTGGTCAACTTGAGTCAAGCTAGAATTATCTGGGAAGAGGAATCTCAAGTTGAGCTGCCACCAAGTGGTCTGTAGGCAAGTCTATAGGACATTTTTCTATTTGATGATGTGGGAGGGTCCAGCCCAATGCGGGGTGATGCCACCCTTGGGCAGGTTGTCCTGAGTTCTCTAAGAAAGCAATCTGAGGAAACTAATAAGCAGCACCTCTCCCTGGTTCTCCTTCAGTTCCTGCTCTGACTTCCCTGGATGATAAACTACAACTGTAAATAAAAATAAACCTTTTCCAACTTACTTTTGATCGTGGCGTTTTACCATAACAATAGAGATCTTTAAGAGGCCTTCCTTTCAAAAATAGTTTTTTTTTTTGTCCATGCTTTATGATAGATGCTTGTAATCCAAGTTACTCTGCAGGCCGAGAAGAATTACAAAATTAAGGCCTCCTTGGGCTAGCTTAGTAGAGTTCTTTCCTAGCATGCACGGGAACCTAGCTTCAATTTGCAAAAACAGACAAAAATAATTTGTTCATGATTAATCAGCCAAAGAGGATGGTTATAAATTTGTTCCTCAGCAGGACTGCTCAAGCATAAAGGAGGGATTTCTATTATCAGTCTACAGTAGTCTCTTACCCTCTTTGTCCAGGGTAGTTCCTTTAGGAATTTCACAACCTTCAATGCTTTCCTATTTCACCCTTCATTCTCCTGCATCCAAATCTACCATTCTACCTTGCAGTTCAAGGCCAGTCTTAGACATGTGTTAGTATCCCTTCTCCTCATTTCTAACACTTAGACACTTGGAGGAAATATCAAAAAACTTCCCATGTCCTTGTGGCTTCCTCTGTTCATCTTCTTCCCTGTAGCATGTGTTAGTTATGACTCATGGGGCCTATCTCATCCTCTCTGCTTGGCACCTGAAAATGTTTCCAGAGCACAAGTTCCTTGATTTGAGATATGTAAGTTGTTAAGTCTGTTCAGCTTTGCACTTTGATGTTCTTTTATGTGTATGGGTAGTGTTTACCCTTTATGTATGTCAGTACACCACATGCAAGCCTACTACCCACAGAAACCAGAAGAGGGTGTTCCATGCCCTGGAACTGGAGTTACAGACCGTTGTGGGCTACCTTATGGGTGTTGGGAATTAAACATGAGTCTTTTAGAAGAGCAGTTCCTAACTGCTGAGTCATCTTTCCAATCCCAACATGCTATGCTGTGGGAACTTCTTCCGCCAAATAGCCTTTAATATTTCAGCCCACTTGGGCGTGGCCTCTTATACTATAAATGCAGCCATAAACTTTGCACACTCTCTTGCACACTCTCTCGGCTGCTGGATTCAGTTCCTGCTCCCCATTTGTGCAGAGGGCTGTGATCTGTGCATCTGCCCCTGAATAAAGAACCCTTTATTATACTCAATTCTGAATTAGTGTGGGTTACATTATAGTGTCCATCTGTTGCCCACATGAATCCCAACTCCACACCTATCAGGATAGCTACAAAAGGTCTGTGACCCAGAAGGTCTCCCAACACTACCCACCTGGCTTGATTTCACCTACTAAGTGGTTTTAGGGAAAAAAAAAAAAAAACCTTGGTGGCTTGGCAATTTCCTGGGATTGCACATGCTTCCCCACCCCTGATGGTTTCCCTGCAATGTGGTGACTTGTACAGCTTTCGGTTTGTGTTCCTTGCTCGTGAGCTCTGGCCTTGATATTCTGGCCATCAAAAAACTCTATGTACATAATAAATTTAATTGTTCTAAATTAACATTAATTTGAGAGACAAAATTCAGTCCTTGTCAAAGGGTGCTGAGAAATTATTGGAAAGAATTCATACTGTTGAATTTGAAAATCAAAATCTGTTAAAAAGTTATGATAAATCAGCAGATAGGTTATCTCTCCAGGAAGGCACTCTAAATGCCATCCAAATAATATCCAATGTTGAAAAGTTCTCCTTAATGGATAAATTTCATACCTTGGAATCACATGTGCAGGATAAGGACCAGATGAGTCAATTAGATCAATAGAAGTAAACTCAGGTCAAGAGATTCAGGTATTACAAAAGGCAGTGGTAAAAAGATTTGAAATGATTGAGGAAATGATTGGAACTGATGAACAGGGAGAGAAGATACAAGGACAGGATTTAGCCTCACCAGGATAGGGCAGTCAGAGCAGACTCACCCAAGGTTTTAGCGTCCTCCCCTGCAATCACCTCTGACAAACCATCATGTTCTAAATGACCCAAAGGATCCAAAGAATTTGGATGGAAACCTATGTGTATGAATGATCTAAAAGAAATTAAACAACCAATAGAATTTTGGGGCTTGCATTCACCATTTGTTAGTGAAATGGTGAAAATGTTGGCTTCAGTAAGTCTCAGTGGTCCATGAACATGAACCTCAACTGCTATGGAAATGCTATTGGTAAGAAGAGGCAAAAATTTTAGAATAACAGGGAAGAGCAAAAGGATTTAATGTTATCCAAGTTCAAATTTTTTGCAAGGGTACTATGCTGTCCCACAGGATCAAGCTCTTTTTGATAAACACATCTTGTCCCTATGCCACACAGCAGCCTTAAATGCTTGAGACAGGATTCAAGAACCAAGAAAAATAATTGAATCATATAGTACGCTTGAATAGGGCCAAAGTGATTCCTTTAGTGACTTTTTTACAAAGATTAACACAGGCTGTATAAATATGAGTAACAGACCCAGAAGCCAGATGAGTGGTTTTCGAATCTCTGGCTTTTTAAAATGCCAACTTATAATGCAAAAAGATACTTTTGTTTTTTGGAAACATTAGGTCAGCACCAATATATGAATGGATCTTGCATACAATGAACATTGAGACATTTAACTAAAATACTGAGTCTTTGGTAGGAGAAGCAATTTCCAAAGGAATGAGGAGACATCAAAATGCCAAATGTTTTAATTATGGTAAAATAGGACATCTGAGAAGGGATTGTAGACAGGAGTTCCTAGAAATAATGTCTCCCCTAGAGATGGCAAAATTAGAAGGTCTAAATCTTATGGATTATGTAGAAGATATGGCAAAGGCCAACATTGGACCAATGAATATAGATCAATAAAAGACAAGGCAACCCAATATCATCAGGAAACCCCTTGGGGGGCCCATCACAGACACACATGTCACATGTGGCTAAGTAATTCCCAGTAACTGAAGGGCATGTATCACCAGGAAAATTAAAAAATCCATCCCTGCTGTAAAGAACCAAATTGTTGTGGATGGTGGATTAAACATGGAGGATGAATCAAAAATCCTAATAGGGGATAGAAAGCAAATATTTAGGGAGACAATATAAATGATCAAAGACCAAAGAAAAGAGTGCATATAAATAACGTAATTGGGGAACTTCCTGGACACAGGTATGGATGTAACTATCATTGCTGCAGAATGTTGACAAACTGGCCTCTTCAAGAGGCAAATGTTCAATTCTTAGGAATTGGAACTATATCTCAAGTGAAACAATGAAGGAGATGGGTTGAATACATAGAGACAGAAGGACAGAAAAGAAGGCTGAGGGCATATGTGGCTAATAAGACATAATTTATGGGGAAGTGACATGCTGTGACAATGGAATACCCAGATTAAAATTCCTGCAGTACCAAAAACTCATGTTTTCCAAAAGGATATTATAAGTTACTATGAAAAAAAGGTTACCAGCCATACAGGCTGTACAAGAACACAAAACAACTAGCAAGCCTTTAGTGGTACCAACAACCATAACGTTAAAATGGTTAACTGAGAAACCAATATAGGTTAAAAGAATGGCCTTTAAAACAGAAGAGAAGCTGCAGGCTTTACAACAACTGGTACAGGAGCAACTGTTGTTGGATCAAGGTTCTATGGTGATATTTAAGATAATCATCAGTCTGAATACAGGGCAAGGCCAGTTTGGACACTCTCTCCTTGATTACTTAGGGTCTTAGCTGGGGTCATCCTTGTAGATTCCTGAGAATTTTTCTAGAGCCAGGTTTCTTGCTAACCCCCAAATGGCTCCCTCAATCAAGACATCTTTTTCTTTGCTCTCATATCTGTCATTCCATCTTGACCATCTCATTCCCTCAAGTTCACCTCAACCCCCCTTCTCCCCTTCCTTGTACCCACCGCCCACATGCTTCGAATTTGGTCAGGTGATCTTATCTGTTTCCAATTTCCAGGTGGGTCTATATATGTTTTTCTTTGGGTTCACCATATTAGCTTCTCTAGGATCATGAACTCAGTGTCCTTTGTTTATGGCTAGTATCCACTTATGAGTGAGTAAATACCATATTCATATTTTGGGGTCTGGGTTTCTTTACTCAGAATAGTGTTTTCTAATTCCATCAATTTGCATGCAAAATTCAAGATGTCATTTTTTTTAAATCACTGAGTAGTACACTAATGTGTAAATGTGCCAAACTTTCTTTATCCATTATGCCATTGAGGGGAATCTAGATTGTTTCCATGTTCTGGATATTATAAATAATGCTACAATGAACATAGTTGAACAAATGCTTTTATAGTATGATTGGGCATCTTTTAGGTGTATTGGGAAGAGTGGTATTGCTGGACCCTGAGGTATCCGAATTTTCTGAGAAACCGCCACACTGATTTCCAAAGTGGTTTCACAAGTTTGCATTCCCACCAGCAATGGATAAGTGTTCCTTTTATTCCACATCCTCTGCAGCATAAGTTATCAGTGGTGTTTTTGGTCTTAGCCATTCTGACACATGTAAGATGGTATTTCAGAGTTGTTTTGATTTGTATTTCCCTGATACCTAAGAAAATGGAACATGTCGTTAAGTATCATTTGGCCATGAAATCTCTGTTTGGTTCAGTATACCACTTTTTAATTGGGTTATTTAGAATTTTAATGCCTAAATTCTTGAGTTCTACATAAATTTTGGAGATCAGTCTTTTGATGTGATTGGTGAAGATCTTTTCCCATTCAGAAGGCTGCCTTTTTGTCATATTGACTGTGTCCTTTACTTTACAGAAGCTTCTCAGGTTCAGGAGGTCCCATTTATTTATTGTTGCTTTTATTTTCTATGCTACTGCAGTTATACTTAGGAAGTGCCTATTCATTGAAGGCTACTTCCCACTTTCTCTTCTATCATGTTCAGTGTGATCAGATTCATATTGAGGTCTTTAATCGATTTGGACTTGAGTTTTCTGCATAGCAATAGATATGGATATATTTTCTTTTTTTTAAATTTTATTTATTTATTTATTAAAGATTTCTGCCTCCTCCCCGCCACCGCCTCCCATTTCCCTCCCCCTCCCCCAATAAAGTCCCCCTCCCTCGTCAGCCCAAA
>NW_026068311.1:202346-205726 GCF_014885135.2 Alexandromys fortis
AGGTGAGCATCCAAACTGCCTAGGCTCCCACAAAGCCAGTACGTGCAGTAGGATCAAAAACCCATTGCCATTGTTCTTGAGTTCTCAGTAGTCCTCATTGTCTGCTATGTTCAGCGAGACCGGTTTTAACCCAGGCTTTTTCAGACCCAGGCCAGCTGGCCTTGGTGAGTTCCCGATAGAACATCCCCATTGTTAAACCAGTGAAATAAGAAGAGATCTGTTTCCATCTTTTAATTTCTTTGTGGTAACCTAAACAACATGCATCTTGAAATACATGACTCACTTTTACTACTGTGGCAGTGTTTTCAAGTTGGATAAAAACCCATGTAGAAATATCAGGGTCAATACTCATAAAACTTTCCAGTCATAATATGGTAAAACATGTCAGTACTCCTTGTTAAGATATGGTAAAATCAAGGTGGAATAATTGGTAACTTAAAGTCTACATATTACATATGAAAATCTGACTTAAGAAATCCCATAAAATAATGATGGACTATGCATTCTGTGATTGCCTCCTAGAGATGAATCTGTGCAGGGAAAGTTCAAGGAGAAATTTCAGAGTGATTTTTGCAATTAGTAAATGTAGAAGAACACATTTACTAAAACAACTTTCCAAATATTAAGACAGACAAACACAATTATAAAGAGGAGGCCATCTACAGATAGAAATTTCATCAGAGCCCTGGTTAACACAGGCTATAATCATTGGAGCAGTTCGGACAGTCGTCTATTCTCATCAGCAGAGTTTTCTATTTTTCTGTGATAGTTGCTAAGACCTTTACTGGCAACCATGTGTAGAGCAACTTATAAGACAATTGGAAAACATAGCTTGATCTTGATGAGAATTCTGAGAGGGTTGACACACAGGAATTAGCAAACGTGTTACTATTTAAATTTAAGGGTATGGAATAAAATAAAGGAACACGACTGGTGCTTTCTTCATTCTGGGGATGTGAAATATAGAAGAAAAGATCTAGATCTTAATGTTCCTTAATCTATTATAAGGCTATAGTAACACCTTCACATATATGTGTGGTTTCCTGTTTCATAGTCAGTAGCTATGGAGTAGAAGAAATGATAATGGTCTTATGAAACTAATTTATGTCATTAGTATAAATTAAATTAGGCTAAATGTGGAAAATGTAGGTGCTTGGGGTTGCTTTAGAATATGGAGATGTATTAGATTGGGACAGACTTTGAGATCCTAACCGTTGCCAAAGAGATTCTTACTGCTCATATAAAAGTGCAAAGAAGCAGGGAGTTATTGAAATGTAGTGTTTCCTTTGTGATTTTAGTCTCAGGTATAAGTATACTGTATAAGTATTCTACAGTGGCAGAATAGGTGTCAATCGATTCTCCAAATGAGGCTTTGATCAAATTCATGATCAATCACTTAGCAACTGATACTCTTTTCCAAGTCATGGTTACCTCATCTTACTGAATACAGTGTGTGGAAGAGTTTATCAAAGAGTTGGTACACATCCAGAATTAAAACTCTGAACAAAAATATTAAAGGCCTGAATCATATCCCACAAATGGTGAGTTTTCCATTGCTACCTCGTTCAGCAATGTTTCATTAATTGTTATCACTCAGATGGAATAGAATCTTGACAGGTGGGTGCCAAAGGATACCAAAATGTCACACTTCACAGAAAAAACTGACATTAGAGATTTTTGGGTTGGATTAAATCAGGAAGGTGGTTATGTTCAGGCAAGAAACAATATAGACCAGAGGGGAAGATTAGGTTTGTATAGATATTCATGGGAGGGGCTGTAACTTTTCAGGGTGCATTTTTCCTGGGTATATATTAGTCATATTTCTATTTCAAAGTTTGGGCTTTTATCTACCTCAGTAGAACAGTGGCTAGATGGGCCTGTCTTCTGTCTTTAGAACAGTTAGACTGTTTTATTGCTAAAACCTTTCAAATGTAGATCCTTAGGAGGGGTTCATGGGTACAAGTATATCAAGGGAATTAGAGGTTTATAGCCATTAATTTACACTAAACATAGATTAATGTGTGAGCCATTTCCTTCTGATGAGGCAGCTACCCAAATTTATTCTTTTTGTTGCCTCTAAAACCTCAATATATACTGCATATCATGGCCCCGATCTATAGCACGGAAGTGTTCCTCAGAATGTTCCTCTTGTAAAAATTTTTGAGATCAGAATCTGATTGATGTTTCTTCTTTGCTTTACAATCTAGAATACCTTCATTTATCTCTGATAGTTTCCTGTACTCTAACAAAACGTACCAATCAGGCAGTATAAACATGTTTAAAATACATAAACAACAATTTAAAAAAATCTAACAATAGATATACCAGTATTTATGTGGGAAAGAACAGCAGGTCTCTACCCAACAATAAGATGTATAAACCTATGGAAGGTTAGGGATATAAGGATCGTATCTAAATATAACAAAAACAATATACAGCAAGCCGACAGCTAACATCAAATTAAATAGAGAGAAACTCTAAGCGATTCCACTTAAATCAGGAACAAGACAAGGCTGCCCGTTCTCTCCATATCTCTTCAACATAGTTTTTGAAGTTTTAGCAATAACATAACATAAGGAGATCAAGGAGTTTCTAATTAGGAAGGAAGAAGTTAAACTTTCGTTATTTGCAAATGATATGGTAGTGTATATAAGTGACTCAAAAACTATATCAGAAAACCCCTGCAGCTGATAAATAGCTGCAGTAATGTGGCAGGATACAAGATCAACTTAAAAAAAAAAAAACAGTAGCCGGGGCTTGAGAGATGTCTCAGAGGTTAAGAGCATTGCCTGCTCTTCTAAAGGTCCTGAGTTCAATTCCCTGCAACCACATGGTGGCTCACAGCCATCTGTAATGGGGTCTGGTGCTCTCTTCTGGCCTGCAGGCATACACACAGACAGAATATTGTATATATAATAAATAAGTATTAAAAATATCAGTAGCCCACCTATATGCAAAGGAGAAATAAGCTGAGAGAGAAATCAGAGTAACATCACCTTGCACAATAGCCACAAATCACGTAAAATATCTCTGGGTAACACTACCAAAGGACATGAAAGATGTATTTGACAAGCACTTTAAGTCTTTGAAGAAAGAAATTGAAGAAGATACCAGAAAATGAGAAGAATTCCCATGCTCTTGGATAGAAAGGATCAGCATAGTAAAAATGGCAATCTTACCAAAAGCAATCTGTAGATTCAATGCAATCCCTATCAAAATCCCAACACAATTCATCACAAATTTTTAGAGAACAATAATCAACTTCATATGGAAAAACAAGAAACCCAGGGTAGCCAAAACAATCCTGTAAAGTAAAGAAACTGCCAGAGGCATTGCCATCGCTGATATTTTTTTTTTTTTTTTGGTTTTTTTTTTTTTTT
>NW_026068311.1:213625-226695 GCF_014885135.2 Alexandromys fortis
GAAGCGGGTGATGTGTGCGAGGAGGGGGAGGGAAATGGGAAAGGGTGATGTGTGCGAGGAGGGGGAGGGAAATGGGAAATTTTTTTGCAACAACTAAAAAAAATAAAATAAAATAAACAAAAATAGCAAAAAAAATCCAGAAAATCATTAGGTCATATTACAAAACCCTGTACTCCACATAATTGGAAAACAAAATAGAAATGGAAAATTTTCTAGATAGATACCATATACCAAAATTAAATTAAGAACAGGCAAACAATTTAAATAGACTTATAAAATGGAAATAGAAGCTGTCATCTAAAAGCTTCCCAACCAAAAAAAAAACCCCAGAGCCAGATGATTTTAGTGCAGAATTCTATCAGAATATCAAAAAGAGCTAATACTTTTCCTCCTCAAAGTATTCCATATGACAGAAAGTGAAGAAACATTGTCAAACACTTTTCATGAGGCTACAGTTTCCTTGATACTGAAACAACACAAAACCTCAACCAAGAAAGAGAATAACTGATTGATCTCACTCATGAACATAGAGGCAAAAATACTCTATAAAATAACGGAAAACAGAATCCCAGAATACACGAAAAAAAATTCATCATGATCAAGTCGGCTTCATCCAAGTGATGCAGAGATGGTTCAACATATGAAAATCTATCAAGGTATTCCACATATAAATAAAATGAAAGAAAAAAGCCATATGATCATCTCATTACATGATGAAAAATCATTCACCAAAATCCAAACCCCTTCATGATAAAGGCCTTGAGGACATCAGTAACACAAGTAACATATCTAAATATAATAAAAGCAATATACAGCAAGCCAACAGCCAATATCAAACTAAATAGATAGAAACTCAAGGCAATTCCACTAAAATCAGGAACAAGGCAAGGCTGCCACTCTCTTTATATCTCTTCAACATAGTTCCTGAAGTTCTGGATAGGACAAACAAAAGGAAATCAAGGGCATTAAATATTGGAAAGGAAGAAGTCAAACTTTTGTTATTTTCAGATGATAAGACAGTATATATAAGTGACCCCAAATTCCCTTCGAGGGAACTCCTACAGCTGATAAATACCTTCAGTAAAGTGACAAGATACAAGGTCAACTCAAAAAAAATCAATATCACTTCTATATACAAATCATAAGAGACTGAGAAAGAAAACAGAGAAACATCACCCCTTCACATTAGCCACAAATAGCATAAGATATCTTGGGGTAACCACAACCAAACAAGTAAAAGACCTATTCGACAAAAACTTTAAGTCTTTGAAGAAAGAAATTGAAGAATACACCAGAAGATGGAAAGATCTCCCATCTTCTTGGATAGGGAGGATCAACATAATAAAAGTGCCATTCCTACCAAAAGTAATCTATAGATTCAATTAAATCCTCATCAAAATCCCAACATAATTCGTCATAGACCTTGAAAGAACAATACTAAACTTCATATGGAAAAACAAAAAACACATAATCGCCAAAACATTCCTGTACAATAAAGGAACTTCCAGAGTCATCACCATCAATGACATCAAGCTCTATTTCAGAGCTACAGTAATGAAAACAGCTTGATATTGGCATTAAAACAGTGGTTGACCAATGGAATCCAATTGATTTCCCAGATATGAATCAAGCTCAGAGATCTGCCTGCCTCTGACTCCCGGAGACTGGAATTTAAGGTGTGAGTCATCTCAACCCAGCAATAATTTCTAATTTAATAAAATTCAGGAATGATAAACCTCCATGATAGACTTGTAATGTATTAATATTAACATTAGTTCAGAGTTTCAAACGGTTTTGGATGTGTTAACCATATAGTTTAATGTATATGTGCTTGTTAGCATACTGTGATCTACTGACTAAAGATAATACATAGAAAAAGAATTCATTCTCATTGCATGACAGTTATGAATGCATTTCTAAAGGCATGTGACAACACTGTCTGGTGTGTACTGACTTTATCTGCCTTCATTGTCTTTCTTTGTCTCTCTCTCCCAACTCTATTAAATGGAAACATCAAGTAGGGAAATTGGAGCAAGTTGGGTAAAATCGATCACAGGGTCAATTATTTTTTAACAACATTCTTTGCATTTGGGTTAATAGAAGGTAGTGATGTGTTGCTTCATTCCTAAAGGATTTCACATGATATTGAAAGGGATGTTAGTTCAGACAGAGCGGTGGCAATAGGTGGCTCTTAAAGGGTAAAGATAGCCCAAGATAATCCATATCAGGATGTGAAACATTCCTAGTCTTCATCACCACCAGAAGTTTCAAAAAAATTAATTCCTAGAATCTTTAACAAAGGTTTACACGCACCCACACACACCCTGCCTAGAGCTTAGAATGTCAGTTCACTTCAAACTGTCATTTGTTACTTATAGAGGATTTACCCAGTACAACTGCATCGAGAACAAGCATCTTGCTTTGACACAAGTGTTTCTGGCATATACCTACCCAATTTGTATTAGACATTTCTAAACAGACCAATTAGTTTCCAGAAAGTTTGATATGTAGCCCTTACTCCTGCAAATATGACAGCTGTCACTGTGTTTCCATCCCTTACTTATATTAAAACCTTTGCAGCGTGGTGAGAACTCCTCATTTCCCTTTGGCCAGGAAAGTGCTGTTGGTCTTTTCACTGTGCATCCTGTGTGGGATTTTGTGTAGTTTGCACAAGTAGACCGTATCTCCTCAGTTACTCCAATGGTGTTTGGTCAGAATCATCTGTCCAAACAGTCCTACTCTGTTTATTTGTCGACAAGTGACTGTCAGGTGATTCACATTCTTTATCAATGACCTTTAGATAAATCTATGTAAGGTAGACCTGGTGACCCACATTTATGACTCCAGCCCACAGAAGGCAGAGACAGCAGACGCCTGCTTATCCTATATACCCAGATGTTGTCTCCAAACAAAAGCGAACACACAAGAATTTCTCAAGGGCCTTATTCCATATTGGGTGTAGCTAGAGTACTTGCATAGCATGCAGGAGGCTCTGGGTTCCATCCCAGCACTGCCAATTCTTTAAAAAGTGAACAAGTGATACCAGTGTTTGCCTACTAGGTCTGGATGCATGATTTCATTCCTTGACCAGGAGTGAGTAATGTTAAAATATCCTCGTGGTCAATTTGACAGGCCAGAAATACAGAAGCCATAAGACTTCACTCTTGTCCTTTCATTTACCTCATGAGTTCATTGAATTAAAAATATCCAGCCAAGTTAGGAAGAATGCTTAGCTAGCATGTATAAGGTCCTTGGTTCTAGTCCCAGCATTGCAACCCAGATAAAGTCACTTCTGTTGGCTTGTTTTCCTCCTTAGATAGGATCTCCTGTAGGTCATGCTTGCTTTGAACTCTCTTTCTATGGAGTTTGTGATGACTTCAAAATCCTGATCTTCTTGCTTTCATCTTTAGACTGCTGCAGTTACAGGCACACACCCGGCCTTTAGGCTATCTATAATTTATGGGTACAATGAAACTGATAGTTCAGAAGATGGCAAACCTTATTTAAATTTATTAATTTTTATTTTCTGTGCATTTGCATTTTGCCTGCATGAATGTCCGTGTGGAACTGGGTGATAACCTGGAATTAAACTGCAAAGAATTGTGAGCTGCAACACAACTGCTGGTAATTAAACCTGTGCCCTCTGGAAAAGCAACAGGTGTGCTTAACCGTTGAGCCATCTCTCCAGCCCCAAGATGATAATTTTGTAAAAATTTTATTTTTTTAACTTTTATTCAAGAGTGCTCTGCCTAAAGTCATTTATTCATTCATTCATTTGTTCATTCATTTATTTAGGATACAGAATTCTGCTTGTATGTCTGCCTGTTGGCCAGAAGAGGGCACCAGATCTCATAACGGTTGTCTGTGAGACCCTATAATATGGTTTCTGGAATTGGATTCAGGAATTTTGGAAGAGCAGCCAGGGCTCTTATACCCTGTGCCATCTCTCCAGCCCTCTGCATATATTCTTGCATGCCAGAAAAGGGCATCAGATTGTATGATAGGGATTCCTGAAACACAGTTTATAGTTCATAGGTTCTAAGAAAGAAGTTGGCTACATTGGGAAACACTAGGGCAGGCTCTGGGTGGGAGGTCAATATAAAGGAAAAAAATGGGTTAGGTTGTAATAGAAAAGTCCCCTTGTTGTGATTTGTGTAGGAAGGAAGGGTGCTTGGCTAGGTGAGCATATTAAAGATTGGCTAATTTGAATGATTTTAGTGGGTGAGTCCAGACTTACCTAGAAACTGGCCCTGGGGAGACTAGGGCTAGGGAAATACTAATGAAGGGGGTGGAGATGGAGGGTAAGTTGGCTTTTGCCTTTTTTGCCTGGGAAAGGCACTAATCCGAGTAGCTGATCTTCCTGACCTTCAGCACCTTGGGACTCTGTGAGGAGAAGGGACAGGGGTCTCATGTGGGGGGTGGGGTCACCGCAGGGGGTACAGCCATGCTTACCTCTGAGTGGCATCACTGTTCATAGCAGCCACACCCAACCAGTGACACCACGGCGAACCCAGGGACCACGCCCACCACCGAGTGGCATCAATTCAGTGGCCAGGCCCCATACCCCGCATGTCATAACTTTGTTCACGTGACTGAGACCACGAGTAGTGATGCCCACACCCAGGGACCAGCCCACTGCCATGCCAACATGCACCCTGTCACAATGCCCAAGAGGATCCTGTCAATCATCCGGAAGGAGATGGCTGCGAAAGAAGACAGGCATCGTGGGAGGGGTCATGGCTGGTGATTGATGGAGCCTGGCTCTGCCTCACTGTCAGACTAGGCCATGCCCCTGCAATGCAGGCCTTGCCCCAATCGAATGCCCCTCCCCCACCCTAGACCCTCTGTAGGACCCACCCCTCACACAAAGTTGACCATGGTCAGAGGCACATCAGGTCCTGCACGCCCACTTGCTGGTCCTATCCTCAAACTCTAGCCCCTTCCACCCAGGCCCTGTCACACCCCAGGCCCTGTCCATCTCCGACCCTCACTGTGGTTAGGATGGTAAGCAGGTCCTGCTTGTCCATCTGCAAGTCCCGCCCCCATCCGAAGTCCCTCCCACCCCTTAAATCCCTGCCTGTGGTCAGCATGGTACCCAGGTCTTGCTCATCCACCTGCAGGACAGGCCGCATCAGAAGCTCCTCCCACCCAGGCCCCACCCACATCCAAGCCTTGCCTGTCTTACACCCTCACTGTGGTTGGCATGGTGCCCAGGTCCTGCTAATCCAACTGCAGGCTCCACCGCATCCAAAGTCCCTCCCACCAAGGCCCCGCCCACACCCCAGGCCCCGCCTGTGCCCCCCCCCCACTGTGGTTAGTATGGTGGCCTGGTCCAGAAGGGCAGACAAAGGGAAGAGAAGAGCAGACACACGGACCAGAAAAAAGGACACACCGGAAGAGCAGACTCACGGAAGGGGAGAGTGGACCCACTTAGGGGGGAGGGCGGACCCACGGACAGGGAGGGCAGGGGGACATGCGGACCGGATGAGCGGAGGCCACGGACCGGGAAGGCGGACACACTGACTAGAAGAGCGGACACATGGACCGGATGACCGGACACACGGACAGGGAGGGAAGGCGAAAACGCCGACCGGAAGGGCAGACACACGGACCGGAATGACGGACGGACGGGAGGGGCAGGAACCGAATTGCAGACATGCCCGCTGCTCAGCTCTTCTTAAAAAATGGGCGCGTCAGCGGCGAGGGATACGCGTCATCACAGTAAGGTCGGAAAACGGAGGTTTGCGTCATCATGGAGCGCTGGCTCACAACAAGGCAGAGCTCGTGGGCGGGGAGTGATGCCTGCACTCTCCCGCTGCTCAGCGGCATCAGAGCAGCACTTGTAACTTGCATTCGCGTCATCAGAACGCGCTGACAGTCTCCATGGCGACGGCCCAACGCGATTTCGCCCGCTGTGCGTGGGGGTTTAAAACCAGGCGCGAGTGTTAGTCCTGGTGATTCGCGTCATCATGACGGAGACAGACAGGAAGAAGGGGCGGTGCGCGTGGCGGAGGGCATTTGCATCTCGCCGCTCAGAGTCTTTCTTCATACCTGCGGGGCGGTCTTTACACCCATGCTTCATCCCCGCGGTGCTGTCCTTACACTCATGCTCCATCCCCGCGGGGCCGTCCTTACATGCAAGCTTCATCACCGCTGGGCTGCCCTTACACCCATGTGTCATCACCGGGGCCAACCTTACACCCATGTGTCATCACCGGGGCCATCCTTACACTCATGTGTCATCACCGCGGGGCCGTCCTTACACCCATGTTTCATCACCGCGGGGCTGTCTTTACACCCATGCTTCATCATGTGGCTCTGTCCTCAGACCCCTGCATCATAAGTCATAGAAGAGAGGTCTTTTTCCCTCCGTGGGTGATCAGTCTGCCTCGGAGAGAGGAAACTGCTGCTGCTGCTGCTGCTAACAGATTCTGGAAAAATCCACACCAGTGCCTACAAACATACATCGAAATGTATAGACTGTATCTCCCAGTCTTTTTTTTTATAGAGAAGATGCATTTAGTGTCAACGCCGCACTTTCTTTTCTTATTCAACATTTTGTCTCTGAACATTTTCCCATATGCAAACACACAGATCTCCTTCACCACGAGGGTCTCCACAGGACTTATTGTAAAGACATAGCCTCCAACAGTACATACTGTCTAGACATTTTCTTTTTTGTTTTCTTTTATTACTTTAAAAGAAATACCAATCCAAATTCCCTTTCCTCCTCCCATTCCCTCCAAAGACCCTCCAACCCCACCCCCTCCAATCCTCAGAGAGATTAAGGCACTTCGCTTTATGCAAGGTATAAGGCCCTCCTACGCCTAGGTTGAGCAAGGAATACATCCAAAGAAAATAAGATCCCCAAAAGCCAGTGCATGCTGTAGAGGCAAATCCCAGTGCCATTGACGTTGGCCGCTCATTCTGCCTCAACTGTCAACCACATTCAGAGGGACTGATTTGGTCTTATGTTTCTTTCTTCCCATTCCAGTTGGAGTTGGTAAGCTACCATTAGCTCAGGAAAACTGTCTCAGTGGGTGAATCCATCATGGTCTTGACCTCCTTGCTCATACTCTCATCCCTCCACTCTTCAACTTGACTTTAGGAGCTCAGTCCAGTGATCTGATGAAGGTCTCTGCCTCTGTTTCCATCTGTTGTTGGATAAAAGTTCTATGGTGATATTTAAGGTAATAATCAATCTGACTACAGGGCAAGGCCAGTTCAGTTTCTGAAGAGAAACGGAGGAGGAAGAGTGGATTGAGTACAAGGCATGATGCAGAGGAATGGGTTACCTCATAAATTGCTGGGAGTTTTCATTTTCCTAGGTTTATAGCTCATCCCAGAGATGTCCCAGGATCCAGCTGTCTCTCTCAGTACTCTCCCTCCATCTTCCCTTCACCTGATCCCTCTTGTTCCCATTCCTTGCCCCCATCTAGACCCCTCTCTCATCCATCAGTGATGTCTATTCTATTACCCTTTCACAGTGAGATGCTCAAGCCCCATTGTGACCCCTTGTTAATTAGCTTCTCTATGAGCCTGTGATTGTAGCATGGTTATCCTCTCTGGGCCTGTGATTGCATCATGATTACCTTACAGCTAATATTCACTTAGAAGTGAGTACATACAATGATTGTCTTTCTGGGTCTGGGTTACCTCACTCAGGATGACCTTTTCTAGTTCTACCCATTTGCAAGCAAATTTCTTTTACTTTATGAAATGGCCTACATTCTATGGATGCCAAACATGGGATATCCTTATGTGAAGTGGGGTATATTTGAAGTTAGTGAGATTGCCCAGTGGCTATGTAAGCTTGCCATCAAGCTTAATGTGGTTTGAACCCAGTGTTTCTGAAGGTTAAAAACAAGAAAAACAACTCGGACAAGCAGCCCTCTGATCTTCACACCACATTTTCTGTGAGAGCACACAGGGAATGCTCGGCAATTTGGATTATTAACAAACAGAAAGATATGTCTGACTGTCCAGCGTACAGTATAGTCTTCATACTCCATGACAAAGGCACACACTGTCTGCAGAGCCAACACTATGAAGTCCAGCTCTGCCTTCAGGAGACCTGAGATTCAGAGGGTCTCCAGATAAAATGGTGTTTACTTTTCTGTTTATGTGTAAGTTTCCTTACAACCTTCTTTCACTTGATATTTATCCTGTGATAAATGTTTTTGCAACATGCATTTCACCATTACTTTTGCTTGCTACTGCCTGTCAGAAATATCTGAACGCATGATCATGCCCTTCAGAGATTGGGATATGAAAATATCCAAAGAAAGAAACAAGTTAGACAGAGGAAGAAGTCATTTAGACAGACCAAGAGAATCAATTTGCTGCTTTATTTAGAACAAGTTGGGAACTACAGGAGTTTTGTTTATCAATAGGAAACTCTTTCTAGGAACCTTCTGACAGATGTTGTAAATGTAGGAGTGCTCATTTCAGATTTCCTGATCAGCCACAATAGAAGCACACTTGGCCTTCACTTGATTCTGTAGTTTCAGAGAGTTCATCTCAGATAGAAAGAATATCACACCAGTGAGTGAAATGGTGGTCATCAGTACCCCTACTGGGAACACAGCAGTATAGTGTTTGCTTATTACGGCTTCTTTTTTAACCGGAAAGTCAGGTGGAAAGTCAAGAGTTGTTTGGCCATAATGGTCTACAAAGTGGTTCCAGCTCACAGAAACAAGTGTGAAGATGCTGCTAACATACAAAACTAAGGCAGCAAACTTGTAGCAATATATCTGCATCTCAATAAATGGGTCTTTCATGGAGCCAATCTTAATGGCAATTGAACCGAAAATCAGAACTACAGGCTTCATCAAAACAGTCCACATTATCAGGGTCTGTGCAAACTGAAATTCAGGTGAAATGGTCCACGTGGAATTGATAGGAGTGTGCACCAGAATCTTGGTTACAGTCCCTGAGACATTAAACTCTTTAGGGTAATAAGCTTCCCACAGTCCTAGGGACACAAATTGTACAATCTTGTCATCAAATTCCCACAGGCGCCAGAATTGGCTTCTTGCAATGATTGTTTCAAACACCAAAGCTGATAGGCTGCAAAGGAGGCCACTCAACTTGAAGAAGCATTCCTTCGCATTGGCAAATCTGAAGATGAAATTCAACAAGTATATAGTCAAGTCAGGAACACAAGGGACAGTGGAAAACAAAATGAGTCATGGTTTACAGAGTAATAAGTTCTCATACCTTGTCCTTGCTGTCACATAAAGTTGTATTTAAATAATATACTTATGGCCAAAGTTCCCTCTATAAGAGGTTTTGATTAGCAATTTCACTGTATCTATCAAATGCTGAAATGTGCAGATTTGTTAACTAAACATTTAATGCTCGGAATTAATAGTGAATAAAGATTACAAAGTTTACAACACAATGATGTTTAATTAAGCAGTCTTTACAATACACAAAAAAGAAAAATAGCTTAAATGAGAGGTATAGGCAGAAGAAAGCACAAATATAAATTATGGTAGTGAACTTATACAAATTTAATTCACCTATATTGTCTGCTATATTTGTAAATGTGTATGCTAGTGTACATGTTCATGGGAAAACATATTTGAAAACCTAAATTCTTATTATGTGACCAAAATTAAAATCTGTATGTGAAACATGAGCCCTCATGGATATTTCAATCATTTCTCATAAATTACTCAAACATACACATTAGAAAATGATCTTCATTTCATTGCTGAATATGAAGTATCCCAACTGTCTTATGTGAGCAACTATCTTCTCCAGCACCAAATTAATACTATACATTTACTGTATTTACCAACATATTTAGATCACTTCTTGGTTCATATCTTTGGATGCAGGGTTAATGTTCATGAATAACTATGCCCTGAAGGATGTCACTGTATTCATGAGAAGAAAGCAAGTTCAGGCATGTACATGATAACATTGGCACCTCCAATGCAGAAGGTTTGAGTGGCCTACAAACTGTATCTCTTGGCCAGGAAAATTTCCTTACCAGCTCCCCATTACTCCACATTCTCTGTGGAATGTACTTCCTAACAGGGTAAAGGCAGTAGCTCTACTAAATTAGGAAGTCACATCAGCAAGGTGACTTTAAAATCTAGTATGAATTGAGTAACACCCTACCCATGTCCCTCTTCCTTGTTAAGGCAGATCTGAGCCTTTTGATGTCAGAATCAGTGAGTTTTGAAGTACAACCAGAATCAGGGTAGAAAAATCTGTTGTGCAAGACAAATGAGCTAGCATGGCAAGATTTAGTTTTGCCCATGTCTGAAACCCATGGAGGAGGTGCTTATGTTTCATAAAGATCCAATTTGAAACCCTCCATGAAGTTCATCTTAATCTTTTACCTTTGTTTATCGAGGAGGAAGAGAACCATTTGAGAAATGCCGAGATCATAAATATCTTCCAAATAGCAGGAAATGTTCAACAGACAGGGAGTCGCACAAGAGTTGAATCACCTTCAGTAAAAGAAGTTCTGTTAGGCAGATATTTCAGCTCAGAATGGTGTCTCACCATCAACCCCTGGTTCACACAAACCAACCCCTTCCTCTGCTTTGCTTAGTTGAAGCCTCATTTATAATCTTCAGGGAAATTAGCCCATCTGATAGACCTGACCCTCCAATGAGATACACACAATCATTACCCCATTATATAAACAGAAAAAAACACAGAAAGTCTAATTCACAACCTCAGTTTCAGGAAACTACAAATGTATAAAGGTCAACACAGGCTACAGCGCCTTCACAGCTCCACAGGGATTCCCAGTACTTATATTCGGTAGGATTTACTGACACAGACACGACATCAACAAAGAGTTGAATCTTAGGTCATTGACTTCTTTGACCTTCTATGTCTCCTGAAATTGAAAGCTTTTAACAGAAACCATGTAGAAAACATAAAATACTTGCCTCTCTCCCCTTCTATGAAGGCCAATGCTAGTGACTGCCCAGTATGAGAGTGACTTTAAAAATTCTTGTTTCCGTAGCTACCGGAGATGAATGTCACATTATGAGCAAAGAACCAGAGTCAAGACATATAGTCTTAAAAGGCCAGGGTGGCTAATGTCCCTCTCATATGTATAAACCCTTAGGGATATAGTTAATCTATTAAAGGCACAAACTAATCTAGGATTAATTTGAAAAAGTTATCATAAAATATAAATTTATCATGATTTCTCCCTTCCACAACGTTTTCTACTCCCTATGTTTCTCACATCTCTACCTGCCCACTTGTTCAGTCTTTGCTTTCTCTATCTCTCTGAAAAAAATCTTAATACTGGAAAGACAAAAATACAAAATGAACACATGGCATAAGGTTTGCCTTGGCCAACTACTGCTCGTTATGAGGCCTATGCTGGCATGTATTGTGTTTTCCCAGTTACATTCCTTTGAACAAAACTGATTTTCTTTTTCCAGCATGTATCAATTGCAAATATCTTCTTGGTTAATGGAGATTTTTTGTGTCTACTACACAGTTAATAATACTGGCATATGGTCTGATTTGAATGAGTATGGGTCTTGTTTGTCCTTTCAAAGTCTCCTTCAGTTCTCATGTGGTATCTGTCTTGTGTCTCCAGGACACTGTTTCCTAAGAGTCATCCACTAACTCTGACTCCTACAATCTTTCCCTCTCTTCTACTGTACAGATCCCTAAGCCTTGAAGGGGGAAATCTGATGAGGACATTCCAATGAGGACTGAGTATTTCAATGTCTCTCATATTCTGCAGATTGTCCAGTTGTGGGCCTCTGTGTTAATTACCATCTAGTACAGAAGTTTCTATGATATGTGTGGGCTAGAGTGGGGAACAAATCTATGGGAATATTTATTCCTTTTTTGAATAATAATAATAATAATAATAGGAGATTTAATATGACCTGTCTAATTCCAGATTCTTTTCCACTTCAGTGGTGTCTTCTATAGGTTCCATCTCATGCAGTGGATCATACATTCAATAAAAATTCGATGGGTAACCTCCTTCAGCCAAAGGCCTTTGAAAGGCTGGACCAGGTTGAGGCAAGACTTTGTGTACAAAAAGGCCACAGTCCCACCCACTCACCCTCTTCTTCCCATGTACCACACCTGGATATTTCATTGCGGTTATCCATGAGTTCCCTTTAAGTAAACAAACACCTTAATACACCCTATTCAGAACTAGTGTGGGATTCCTTTATTTACTCCATCTGGTGCCCCCAATGTGGGAACAAGTCCACACTTATTGGGACAGTCCCCACTCCTGTGGCATTCCTTGTTCACCAGCCTGTCTGCCGCTGCTTAGTTACATGACTTTCCCTACCCATGGCTCACGACTCACATGCCATACCTTTTATAGCCAGTGATCCCTGTGGTGTTTCTTCTTCCAGTAGTACATAGTTCATGACTCACAACTGAATGAAAGCTTCGGGCTTCCTTCTTATTCTGACCACTAACTCTCAGAATCACTTTAATTGTCCTTAATAACTGCTATTAATTTGTTAAACAAAGCATATTTATCAGTATCAAAGAAATGATGTCCCTCTACTAGATGGCTACAACCATGACACCTTCTGGTCAATACAGATTATTACACGTATTCCAATTCACCATAATTACCTAAGGCAGATTAAGATTTGAGAATTATATGATGACTAACAATATTACTATTCACGAATTTACTAACCAAATTTTACTTATGCTATTCTTCAAGGCTTATGTGATTTTCGTGATACATCTGTTGAAATAAGAGCGGCGGCGGGGCTGCGTCCCCAACACCCGGCCGCTTGGCTAGCTTATGCCCGAAATAACAACACACAAACTGTATTCATTTAACTGCTTGACCAATTTCTATCTAGCCTCTTCTAGGCTAACTCTCGCCCCTGGACTAGCCCATTTCTAGTAATGTGTGTAAGCACCCCAAGGTGCGCTTACCGGGAAGATTCTAGCCTAAGTCCATCGTGGGTTGGAGCTGCCTGGGAGAGCAGAGCATGGCGTCTCTGCTCCAGAGAGCAGAGCTGTCCGGTCCCTCTGGAAGCAGAGCAGAGTCTGACCTCACTTCCTCTTCCGCCCAGAATTCTATTCTGTTTACT
>NW_026068311.1:228795-231732 GCF_014885135.2 Alexandromys fortis
CAACACCGTTTAAGTGTTTTGTGGCAGGACCTCTTAATGAGCTGCAGGGTTTTGCAGCTGAAGCTGAGTCAGGAAGCCTCTCTTAGATGAGAGCGCTTGCTTGCCTCTAGCAAGCGGAGCAGACCCAAGAAATTTCTGCTACCAAGAACACATGCTTCACTCCAATCTTTCCCAAGCTTTTTCAGGCTTTTTGTGGATTCAGTTAGCCTCACGTTGGGCAGCCATCTGTTGAAATAGGAGCGGCGGGGCTGCGTCCCCAACACCCCAGCCGCCTGCTAGCTTATGCCCGAAATAACACACAAACTGTATTCATTTAACTGCTTGACCCATTTCTATCTAGCCTCTTCTAGGCTAACTCTCGCCCCTGGACTAGCCCATTTCTAGTAATGTGTGTAAGCACCCCAAGGTGCGCTTACTGGGAAGATTCTAGCCTATGTCCATCGTGGGTTGGAGCTGCCTGGGAGAGCAGAGCATGGTGTCTCTGCTCCAGAGAGCAGAGCTGTCCGGTCCCTCTGGAAGCAGAGCAGAGTTTGACCTCACTTCCTCTTCCGCCCAGAATTCTATTCTGTTTACTCCTCCCATGTATGTTCTAAGCTATGAGGCCAAGCAGTTGGTTTATTATAATTAACCAGTTACCTTCCTCCATCATACATCCATTTATTTGATTTTGGGAAATAGTTTTGTTTTTCGTATTATATCACTAAGAACATAGTTTCATAACAGAGCCAAGAATGAGACACTTTTAGAAATGGTAGAGTCTTTACATACTAATAATAAATGGCTAATTGAAAAATTTATACTATCGAAAAGGATAACAATAATTTATCAGACAAAATCCAATCAATGTTGAAGGATGCTGAGATAATATCTGAAAGAAGACATGATGTTGAACTTACCAATAGGAATCTGTTGAAAAGTTATGATAGGTTAATGGATAAGGTATCTCTCCAGGAAGGAAATACGCACACCATCACAATTATGTCCAAGGATGAGATGTTATCTTTACTGGACAAATTTCATAACTTGGATTCATCAATAAGAGCATTTAGAACAAAACACTGGACATGAGATTCAAGCTTCACAAAAGGCACTGGTAAAATAATTTGTATACATTTTTATTGATATTTATTGAGCACTACATTTTCTCTGCTCCCCTCCCTGCCTCTTCCCTCCCCCTTCAATCCTTCCCCCAAGGTCCCCATGCTCCCAATTTACTCAGGGGATCTTGTCTTTTTCTACTTTCTACTTCTCATGTAGATTATATCTATGTAAGTCTCTCTTAGTGTCCACACTGTTGTCTAACTTCTCTGGGATTGTGGTTGGCAGGCTGGCTTTCTTTGCTTTATGTTTAAAAACCACCTATGAGTGAGTACATGTGATAATTATCTTTCTGTGCCAAATAATTTAAAAATATTGAGGAATCAGGAACAAGACAGGCTGTCCACTCTCTCCATATCTCTTCAATATAGTTCTTGAAGTTTTAGCAAATAATCTCAAAAGGAGTGGTATTAACAGGAGGTGTGTCTGCAACCATGTCTGCCTGCATATCTCCATGTCTCATCATAATGATAATGAACTGAACCTCTGAACTATAAGTGAACCAACCCAATTAAATGATTTTTTAATTTATTATTTTTTATTTATTAAAGATTTCTGTCTCTTCCCCGCAACCACTTCCCATTTCCCTCCCCCTCCCCCCCCATCAAGTCGCCCTCCCTCATCAGCCCAAAGAGCAATCAGGGTTCCCTGCCCTGTGGGAAGTCCAAGGACCACCCACCTCCATCCAGGTCTAGTAAAGTGAGCATCCAAACTGCCTAAGCTCCCACAAAGCCAGTACATGCAGTAGGATCAAAAACCCATTGCCATTGTTTTTGCGTTCTCAGTAGTCCTCATTGTCCGCTATGTTCAGCGAGTCCGGTTTTATCCCAGGCTTTTTCAGACCCAGGCCAGCTGGCCTTGGTGAGTTCCCGATAGAACATCCCCATTGTCTCAGTGTGTGGGTGCACCCCTTGCGGTCCTGAGTTCCTTGCTCGTGCTCTCTCTCCTTCTGCTTTTGATTTGGACCTTGAGATTTCAGTGCTCTAATGTGGGTCTCTGTCTCTGTCTCCTTTTATCGACTGATGAAGGTTAATATACAGGAGGATGCCTATATGCTTTTCTTTGAGTTCTCCTTATTTAGCTTCTGTAGGATCACTAATTATAGGTTCAATGTCCTTTGTTTATGGCTAGAAACCAAACATGAGTGAGTACATTCCATGTTCCTCTTTTTGGGTCTGGCTTACCTCACTCAGGATAGTGTTTTCTATTTCCATCCATTTGCATGCAAACTTCACAAAGTCCTTGTTTTTTACTGCTGAGTAGTACTCTAATATGTATATATTGCATACTTTCTTCATCCATTCTTCAATTGAAGGGCATCTAGGTTGTTTCCAGGTTCTGGCTATTACAAACAATGCTGCTATGAACATAGTAGAGCATATACTTTTGTTGTATGATAAGCCCTCTCTTGGGTATATCCCCAAGAGTGGTATTGCTGGGTCCAGAGGTAGGTTGATCCCGAATTTCCTGAGAAACGGCCACACTGCTTTCCAAAGTGGTTGCACGAGTTTACATTCCCACCAGCAATGGATGAGTGTACCCCCTTCTCCACAACCTCTCCAGCAAAGGCTGGAGTGTAACAGTATAAACTTAATCTGAACCAAAATCCATCTGTGGTTTTTGGTTCCTTGTCTAGCCTTTACATTCTAGTGTTTTTTATTTTAGCCATTCTGGCAAAACTGGATGTCAACCTGTAGAAGAATGAAAATAGATCCATATCTATCACCATGCACAAAACTCAAGTCCAAAAGCATTAAAGACTTCATTATCAGTCTGAACACACTGAACCTGATAGAAGAGAAAGTGGGAAGTACTCTACAACACATGGGCACAGGAGAC
>NW_026068312.1:0-506 GCF_014885135.2 Alexandromys fortis
GTAGTGTTTGATTTGCATGCACAGGGCCCTAAAGTCACTCCCCAGCACTAGTAAAGAAAAACAAAAATAAACCACCAAAGCTAGAGATGGAGCTAGCTCAGTGATAGTGTTTGTCTTGTATGTACTAGGCCCTAAAGTCACTCCCAAGTGCCAGAAAAGAAAAAAAGAAAGAAAAAAAACCCACCTTACCTGAGCTAGAGATGGAGCTCAGTGATAAGAGTGATTGCTTTGCACGTGCAAGGCCTGAATGTCCCTTCCTAGGGCTAGCCAAAACAAAACTAGCTGTGACCATCACTTACAATAACAAGGAAAATTTGACACTCGCAGCCACTGACAACTTACTACAGTACAGGGCTTGCATGTCAATAGTTTTCCATTTAAGGTATGAACAATGTATGCCATCTGTATTCCATTATCACAGTATTTGTGAAATGGGTACTGCTTTGGAATAAACAATGTTCATATTAAAAGTAAAAAAAAAAAAAAAAAAAAAAAAACATACAAGG
>NW_026068312.1:589-28958 GCF_014885135.2 Alexandromys fortis
AAAAAAAAAAAAAAAAAAAAAAACATCCTACCAGGCCCAGAAAATCACGTACAGGAAGGTGGGGAGTAGGTGGCTCTCTAGCATTAGGAAGCCTTGGAAGGCAGGTTTGGCATCTAGCTAAAAGCAAAGCTCCACTCTGAAATAAGTTCACACAGCACTATCCTCCCACGACAGCCCAGAGGCTCTTATGAGGCAGCGTGCCCTCATTAGGGGATCTAGCTTTCATCAACACAGCTTGGGGAGTTGTGCGGTGAAACTTGCAGGTGGGTGAGCTATTGGTTTGCATCATGCTTGGGGCCCTGAGAACCCTGGCTTTGCTTGTGCTCTTTCCCTCGCCTGTGGATTTTTACATGTCTCATTAGGCTGGACTTGTGCTTATAGCTTTTCTCACAGTGTTGGCATACAAATGGTCTCTCCTGAGTGTGTGTCACTAGGTGTGCAGTAACACGTGACTTTCCTTTAAAGCCTTTGCCACAGACGGAGCACTGGTGTTTGCGAACGGTCTGAGTTTGCCCACGTTCTACCAGGCCCAAATTATGCATAAACTCCCTCTTACACATCTTACATGGCTTTCCTTCTTGGTCAACATCGTCTGCCTCTGTCTCGCTAGCAGTTGCTGCCTGAGTAGATGAAGTACCAGGCATTGCACGGTCATGGGTACTCTCCTCCTGGGAAACCAGCTGGTGCCTATAGGGGTCTGAGCCACCGGAGGTCCCTGCCCTATCTCCAGGGCCCTCTTTAGCTATTTTTCCTGTGCAAATTTCCAGGCAGCTTTTAAGTTGCTGCCGGTGAAAAGCACACAGCCCTAACTGCTCACTAAAGAAAGGCTTCTCATCGGGAGGAGCCTGTGTCTGGACTCCAGTGCTGTGAGTCTCCCGTACTTGCCAGGTGGTCCCCGGCATCTCCCATTGGTTCTGGTTTTCTGAGGACATCTGGTCTTCCTCAGGCTCACTGAAGACAGTCAGCAGCTCTTCTGGGGGTTCTTCACCAGGAGGTTCCAGAGTTTTATACTCGTTGGCTATAGGGAACTCTGTGAGCAAAGCAGAAAATGGACCTGTCCCTTTAATTTGTGCTAACATCTGCTCATTTTCCCCTCCCAACATCAAAAGCTGAGAGGAGGGATGGAAACGGCAGGTGTTCCTATGTTCTAAGGAAAATAGATATTCTGAGGGTGGGTGGAAGCCCTCAGGTAGCACCAGTGACCTCCTCTCCTTGATGAAGTCTCCCTTTCTCGTCCCTTTCGTCCCTGGCTTCTACTGAATCCCTCTCTTCCTGCTAGAGTCTGGTAACTGCCCTACACGTGGAGAAGCCAGCTGTCCTTCCACTTCCATCTGTCTTACAAGCTCCAGCGAGCGGGGCTCTGCTTTGCTTGCCAGAAGGGAGAGGGAGAGCAGTTAAAAACGTCACCACAAACCGTATCAGAGTTCATTCAGCCTGCTGTTTTGTACAGAAGTCTCTCTATCCATTTCCCTCTCGGTTAGCGTTCCTTTGCCAAGAGCCCCTGACCAATGCTGTCTTGTTTCGCTTTACAGACTACAAGGGGAAGGCTGGCAGGAGCCTACTATGCTTAGTGAAAAGCTAGTCTCCTGTCATCTGCAGAAGCGGTAGACTCTATCCAAGCTTAAAGTTGATGAACTGAGAGAGTTCCACATGGATCTTAGAGGGACATATTTAACTGGAAAGCAAATCACTAAGAAAATCTTGCTAGACTTTTCTAATGGAGACCAACGAACTTTCCTACATATTACCAGTGTGTGTGTGTGTGTGTGTGTGTGTGTGTGTGTGTGTGTGTGCGTTGCACTGATTGTACTGATTTTGCAGCCAGCTTAGATTATCTGTCTGTTTTGATTTTCACTGAAGTGTAGATGTGCATTTGCTGAAAACAACACAAGTCACTACCAGCCATTGCTTTTGCCTGCCAACCTCAGGACCACAAGGTAAAATACCCTAACCCTTACTTGCTCCCTGCCCGCTCCTGGGGTCCTAAGGCCTTAGCAGACAGCCTGGGTTCACTTCTCTTTCTTAAGTACTGGCCATCTCTACTGCTCCACGTGGGGTATGAGTTGCAATGGATTTTAATCCAATGTATATCCTAAACAGCCTTGCCCATTCTGACATCATCCTCAGCAATTCGGTGGCAAGTGCCTCAGGTTCACACACCCGCCACATTGGAGGGAACCAAGGCCCGTTCCAAAGAGTTTCCTCCATTCTTCTCTTCAGAGTTCATAGCCATCGGGCAGTCCTATCCCCATCCTCAGTCCCCACTCCTTATCCCTTCACATTGAATAAAACACTATCACTTGATGCTAAGTGAACTTGATACTTATTGAAGATATTTTTGTGGATCTCCACACTGCTCCCGTCTGTCTGCCCACCAAGGAAGTGAGGCTGCCCAGATCCCTTGTCACAGGGCTGAAATCAAACTGTTTGTGAAGGGAGCTAATGCTAGCACTGGTGTAAGTTACGGCTGGAGGGCACAAATGCCAGCTCATTTGGGAGGACATCTGACCGTGTCTATTACGTTTAGGGAACTGGTAACTCCAAACTACCCCAGAGCCATGAGAGAACTTGAGTTCTCAAAAAGAAACCAAGAGCAGGGGGTGGGGAATCCCTTTCCTTACCAATTTCCAGAAAGGTCGGGCATTTGTCGTCATCAATGATTGTTTCCTGTGGCTCTGCCGGTGGGATTTCAGGGAACTCCTGGGCAGGCTCCATTAGCTGAGGTGCAGGCGGCCTCTCGTGCAGGTTTGATGGTGTAACTAATGGACCCATCGGCACCAGTTCTTCTAAGATCATATCACCAATGTTGATCTGAGGAAATATTAGAACCCATCATCCCACTGGAAATACAACTACTTTTATCTTACTGTAAATACATCATTAACCATCAGCAATGCAAGGAGCTTGAAGATTTCCAGCAACCACTGGGCAGTGATGGCACAAGCCTTTAATGCCAGCACTCAGGAGGCAGAGGCAAGCAGATCTCTGTGAGTTCGAGGTCAACCTGGTCTACAGACTGACTACCAGGACAGTTAGAGCTACACAGAGAAATCATGTCTTAGAAAACCACAGGGAAAAAAAAGGTTTCCAGCAACCATTGGTAACAGCACACACAAAGAAAGAGTTGGAGTCACATCTGATTTATAGCAATGCTGGTCACATTTCAGTTATTCAAGAGCCAATAGTGGCACACAGCTCTTGTGCTGAGAGGACATGTATAGACCCTTGAAGATAATACCTTACGTTTTCAAGAAAACAAGAAGACAGACAGAAAGCAAAACCACTCACTCGTGGTACCTTCAGGAGCCAGAAGCCTTTGGCAGAACCCTGTCCTTGCAGCCAAATGCCCTGGAGCTGAAGCTCTTTCAAAGCAGCCCCTGTCCCAAGCTGAGACTATGAATCTCAGCTGGCTGCTCCTGCTGCTTCCTCCCACAGACCCGCCCCGTGCTCAGCCATGCCTTCCCCAAACAGAGGCTTCAAGAAGTGGCTCCATACAGAAGGCAATATTGCCTCCATTATGAGGTCTTTTGGATATGCCGGCAGGAGCTGCTACTGGAATTTAATGGGCCAGAGATGGGTGTATCGCTCCTGAGGCAGGGCTCCTCCTAGGCTTTCTCAAGTTCAGAACTTCCTCCGTAAGACATTCATACAGATGAAAAACCCCAGTGAGCACTGGATAGTGTTCCATATTTCTCTGTAACTTAGATGTCGTAGAGATGAGGCATGAGGAGAGGGGTCATAGTATTTGTTGCTCCTATTTACCCAAGCCAAAGTTCCTTGCATGGCATTAGTGTAGTTCACAGTGAGGTAAAAGCAGCTCTCCACTTACAGAGATTACATGACCATGGGTTAAATGTTTGTAGCATGGGACATTTGATGCTAACTCCTAGCTCTCCTACCACAGTGAGAGTAAGCGGAGACACAGGCTTCATAATAAACTACGTTCCCTTTTTTTCTATACTTTCTAGACTCTACTTGACCTCGAGTTTTCAAACTGTCCTATAAAGAGCCTAACCATACATATCTCAGGCTGTGCAGCACCAGAGTGATGCTTTTGGTAACTAACGCGGTCTGAGAATTTTGTTTACTGATAATTAACGAGGCCATTTGTGTGTTGTAGAGAGGGCGTGGTGGTCAGGTAAGGGCAGGGGTGGAACCTCTGACCCCTAACCTATGGCCCCTATGTGGAGTCCAGCTGACTTCTACAAAAAACACCTTTGAAAAGGACTCTGGGGAAGGGTAGGGACTGTGGAATGACAGGGACAAAATGACTCGTCTTGACGCAGCTGCCTGGGCATTTGTTTTGGTCTGAAAACAACGAAGCCAGAAGTTCTTACATTGTTTGCTGCTTCCCGCTTGTCTCTCCGCAGCTCCTCTATCAGGGTGAAAAGTCGTTCTCTAGTCTCCAGGCTGCGCATGCTGGCGCTGTTCTCCATGTCTGCAGGTAGAATTTGCAGGAATTTCTCCGTCACCAACATCGCCAGGATCTGTTCCACGGACCGTGTCTGTGGCTTCAGCCAATGAAAGCAAAGCTCCCAGAGTCGGCAGAAGGCGTCCCGGGGCCCGGCTGCTTCTTCATACTGGAACTGACTGAAGCGCCTGTGGAAGGCTTCCCAGGGTGTGTCACGCTCTTGAGGCTGAGGGCCCTGGTGGCACAAAGAGAGGACCTGCATGGCAGATTTCCTGGGTGCAGCCATTGTGCCCCTTGGCTGGCTGCTTACAGCTTATCGGGGGCCTGAGGTCTCAGGTCTCAGCTGTTTTGCTGGGTGTTCAACAGGGAAGCCACCTGCAACAAAGGAGGGGACTCGGTGACAAAGGAGACAAAGCAGTGGTGACAAGAGGGTTCACTGGGTGCCCTGCTTTTCAGAATCTAACAGAAAGCACCAACTCTTCTCAGAAACACATTTTTATATGTTCATATCTAATATATACATGTCCAACACTACACCCAGCTGCCAAAAACTTACAAAATGTCCACCCCTCCACAGACGCCCTGGATCTGTCCTTTCCCTAGGTTAGCCACTGGCCCTGTGTGGCTACTGAAGTGGGCATTAGTGGAAGCTGGAGGCTCTGTTCCTAGCCACATTCTCTCTGCTCCATGAGCATCATTGAAGAGCCCTAACTGCTGTTGGGAAGCTCTGCTCAGAGCAGTCCCATGGACTACAGGCTGGGAACATCTAACGCTAACAAAGTTCCTGAAGAGGTTCAGAACTAGAGAAATGGCTCATGGGGTAGGAGCACTATCTGCTCTTCCAGAGGGCCTGGGTTTGAATCTCAGTACCCACACAGTTCCCACAACCATCTTTAATCTGGTTCTAGTAGGTCCAACACACTCATCTAGCCTCTGCAGACACAAGGCACAAATGTGGCATATAGACATACATACAGAAAACAATCTATAAGATATTAATCAAGTAAGATATTAATCAAGTAAGATATTAATAATAACCCTTTTTTAAAAGTGCAGGTCCCTAGCCATACTCTTCACTTACTGATGGTAATCATGTGTTTCTGAATACAAGGAGGTCACCAAAATAATGGGGAGGAACATCTACAATTTCCCTGAAAAATCCCTCTAGCTTTGAATCCCCCTTTAGTAGCCTTCAAACAGTAGCCCTTGCTGGAGCTGGGCTATATCAGAACAGCCAACCTTCATTTCCTTGATCTCGTCATCACACATTAAGTACAGCTGTATTAATGACTTCATGCCCACCCCTAGTACTTTCTTTCTGTAGTAGCCTTTCTAGTAGCTTTTCTAAAAGGAAAAAAAATCACACTGTAAAATGTGATAGCATAGTGACTATCTCAGGAGTTCTTATTGAGGGATATATACTGAGTTCACACAACATCCTGTACCAGGTCCACTCTAGACATCCTTCAGACAATAGTATGTGGCTTTTTTGTGGTGGTAGAAAGTTAGGTGCGACTTTTAGAACCATTGAATTAAACTGCCCCAGGCCACAAAGAAACTGCAAGAGGGAAATAGTAATGAGGACTAAAGAATACCCAGTCTTCACTTAAAAAAATTTTCAACATCTTCAGCCATCAGAGAAATGCGAATCAAAACAACTCCGAGATTTCATCTTACACCTAAAAGAATGGCCAAGGTCAAAAACACTGATGACAACTTATGCTGGAGAGGTTGTGGGGAAAAGGAACACTCCTGCATTTGTTGGTAGGAATGCAAGCTGGTACAGCTCCTTTGGATGTCAGTGTGGCGATTTCTCAGAAAATTAGGAAACAACCTTTCTCAAGACCCAGCAATACCACTTTTGGGTGTACACCCAAAGTATGCTCAACCACGCCACAAGGACATGTGCTCAACTATGTTGATAGCAGCATTCTTTGTCAAAGCCAGAACCTGGGAACAACCTAAATGTCCCTCGACCAAAGAATGGATAAGGAAAATGAGGTACATTTACACAATGGAGTAGTACACAGCAGACAAAATAACATCTTGAAATTTGCAGACAAATGGATGGAGCTAGAAAACATAACTTTGAGAGAGGTAACCCAGACCCAGAAAGACAATCACATGCACTCACTCATAAGTGGTTTTTAAACATAAAGCAAAGAAAACCAGCCTACAATTCCCAATCCCAGAGAACCTAAACAACAATGAGGACCCTAAGACAGAGATACATGGATCTAATCTCCATACGAAGTAGAAAAAGACAAGATCTTCTGAGCAAATTGGGAGCGTGGGGACCTTGGGAGAGGGTTTAAGGGAAGTGGAGTGGAGAAAAAATGTTTAGCTCAATAAAATCGATAAATACACACACACACACACGCACACACACACAAGAATTCCCAGTCTTCTGCATTTGTGCATTTAATTGCTCTAGATTGCATGGAAACATTCTTCTGGTGATCTGTGGTGTCGTGGATGTGCTTACAGACAGTCTCTCAAGCTTTCAGAACCTGGACCTACTATTATGATGTAGAACTTTTTTCCCTGGCTGGATTTCCAGCTCTCCCCTTCCTCCCTCTATTACTCTGCCCTTAAGTCCCTCGGTTCCTCCCACCCTCTCTTCTTCCCTCCCGTTTCTCTTCCTTTTACTGAAACAGCTTCGGTTCCTGACCTCTTCTCTAGAAGTCTGGTCATCAAAAATATTCAGGCCTCTGTCTCCTACCCCCAAACCATCACCTCCACCTCATCTGCTCCACCACACTTCTATGCAAAGGTGAAGAGATACCTAGCCCTTATGTAGGTGACTCAGACACCAACGTGACTGTCCACTGAAAGGGGCTCACAGACTAACCATGAAGCCACTGGTCATCGTGAGCTTCTGCTGTTGCAAACGACACCAACCTCAGACTGAACATGTTGCAGAGAAAATTGCATGTCTATTGAACATGGATAGAGAGCTCTTTCCAAATCATTATAGATAGCCAGTATAAGTTATAAAGAACATTTCTACTGCATTTACACTGTATTGATGATTATAAGTTATCTAGATATTATTTATAGTTCTTTTAAATTAACATAAAATATATTAGATATCATATCATTATCAAACAAAGTCTGTTTTAATGATTCTTCTTCCCTCAACTCCCTACTCAGTGCTCCCCCTAGTAGCCTCTTTCCTTGTAGCTTCCTCCTTTACAGTCCTCTTTCATGTCCCGTGTATCTTTCCTCATCATCCATTATTAACCCTCTTGGTCTCCTTTGTAGACTTTTGGGCGTTTCCTACCTTTAAAACTGTATATACTATATACATATCATTTATATAAACAGTGCATTCATAAACATACTGTAGTCCGCATAGGAGTAAGAACATGGAGCTTCTGCTTAAGTTTGGCTCACCTCAATTAAGATCATACTTTCCAGATCCACCCATTTACCTGAAATTTTCATGATTTTATTTTCTTTACAGTTTAATAAAATTCCATCATGTGTATGACCACATTTTCATATTGCTTCTTTAGTCACTAAAGCAATGGAATGGAACCAGACAACAAACAGATGAGTAATGAATATCTAGACGTAATTTAAAGGAAATATGATGATGTGTATAACTCGTATTCAAGTCTAGGTCATTTTCCCTGAGGGTACTGAAACTGAAAGAACTGCAGTATCCCAGAGCATAGATGAGAAAATCCTCCCTGGAACCCAAAGAAGCTTCTACTTTCCTTGACCTACACAAAGCTTCAGAATGGAACCCTTTGGGCTTGGCTCACCCAAAATATGAAAATGTGACATGTATACCCGATAGAATTTTATTCAACTGTAAAGAAAATGAAGCCCAGGAAATGGATGAATCTGGAAAGTATATTAATTGAGGTTACAGAAACTGCATGTTTTTCCTCCCATGGAAGCCCTAGACTATAGTGTATTTATGTATACACTAAATATGTATATATATAATATATAGATATTCTATATGAACAGATTAAGGTGCAGGAAAAGCCCCCGAATCTACAAACTTATTTATCACATCAGTGATCTACTTAGTAAAGCTAAGCCAATGCATCGCAAACAGAGATTGGAGTGAAGCGCTCCAGCAACCAGGGGAAACAAACCAGCGGCTTTTTTCACGCTTTTGAAATAAGTTTAATTAATATTTATAAGAGAGGTGTTAGAAATCCCAGATCCCTTAGAACCGAAGCAGAGAATGCTGCAAGGAAGCCCTGTCCCTAGTTCTGCGGTGGCCAGCAGGAGTAAGGACAGTTCCTTGTGACCCTAGGTCCTAGGCAACGGGACCAATTAGAGCCACATGTTAATCAGTACCGTCTTTCCTCTTATCTGCTCAATATGACCATCTCATACCAAACTGAAAAGCCTTACTTCTCATCTCTTGTGTTCCCTACATGTCCATTTATTATTATTGATATTATTATTATTAATTGCATGTGATGTATATGTGAGAGTATGGGTGCCCACGTGGATTGCATTGGGGAGGCCAGAGGAGGACTTTCAGAGGTCTTAGAGATTATTCTCCTCTACCGTGGGTTCTAGGGATGGAACCAGGCACATGAGGCTTACACAGCAAGTGCTTTTACCTCCTGAGCCATCTAGTCCTACCATGAGCATTTGAAATCTAATGCTCATTTTAACTCAGGCCGTTTGTTTATACCATGACACTGTCTGCCTTCAAGTTTTATCAACTGACTAAAATTAACCCTCTCATCCCAACCCCACAACAAACAATGCCTTCCCAGTCCCTGTTCCAACCGTGTCCCCAGCTCCAAGGGCTAAGCACAGCATCTACCTGGTCTCCAACCTTCTGGTGGCTATGGAAGCTTCAGAGGATGGCAACGTGCACAGGTCCTTTCTCAGTCCTCCGCCTTACCCTTCCTAGGGACTGTCGGGAACCTGCTGTGAACCATTCTCTTCATCTTGTACTTAGGCACTTCTTGAACAGGGACCACCAAGGGTTAGCATCTTCCCTCACTGGTTCCTAGATCTGACTCAGTTGCTGTCTCCTTTTATCCTTTCTCTCCACCCATTCACCTATAGGTTTATAGGCCCTTTTCAGAAAAGAACCTTCCTTTTGACCCACTAGCAAAAGGCTCTGTGTCCCCAGGGCTGAAGAGGATCTGGCAGAATGTTGCCTTTGGCAACTATCACGGACTGACGGCTGTTTTCCACAAGAAAGTCTGTTCAGGGTGCAAGCTGGCCGACAAACATCACCTCAGCCTGCTAGAGTCAGGTGAGAGATAAACCAGAGACCACCCCACCTCTACCTTTGTCCCCACACCCACCTCCACCCCCGCCCACTCCGTTTCCTGCTCTACTTTAAGCTCTCTTCAGGTAATTATGAAAGTAGCAGATGTTTGTCTCTCTGAAATCCCTGTCCCCACCTGGGAGTCTAGGACTCACTCTTCCGTGTTCTCCCGCTGACTGTCACAAAGGAGTTGCTCTCACTCCGTCTCTAGTGCAGATTTCACAGTCCTCAGCCATGGCTACCTGTTTTCTGTTTACTCAAGACGGGGTTTCTCTGTGTAGCCCTGGCTGTCCTGGAACTAGCTCTTGTAGAGCAGGCTGGCCACAAACTCACAGAGATTCGCCTGTCTCTGCCTCCCAGGTGCTGCTAATAAATAAAGACGTGTGCCACCACCGCCCAGACACCTTTACCTTGTGGAGCTCTGAGCAAGGATACCTTTAAAGTACCTTTGGCACACACAGCTTAAGAAGCAAGCAGCTGGGGGCTGGAGAGATGGCTCAGTGGTTAAGAGCAGTGCCTTGTCTTCTAAAGGTCCAGAGTTCAATTCCCAGCAACCACATGGTGGCTCACAACCATCTGTAATGGGGTCTGGTGCCCCCTTCTGGCCTGCAGACATACACACAGACAGAATATTGTATACATAATAAATAAATATTTTTTTTAAAAAAAGAAGCAAGCAGCTTTTAAAGCGTCAGGGTAGGGAGGTCCTAGACGGTGTCTTGTGATCAGGTCAGGGGTAGTGAGGTCAAGGAAAGACCAGGTTACCCACACAATACTGCACAGAGTGCAGATAGTTTCCTTTGTATGGGAATAGGATACAAAAAGCACAACGACTGGAGATTTAACCATTCCTTAGTGTGCTATTAAGGCACAATCTCAATATTCAATACTCAGGAGGCAGATGCAGGCAGGACTCTATGAGTTGGGCACTATACTGGATCTATGGTGATTTCTAGGCTAGCCTTAGCTAAATAGTGAGACATGTCTCTGTTAGGTCTCTTAACTCCTTGTGAGCACTCATGGTCTTCTTTTATTTCTTTTTTCGTTCAGTATCCCCCCCAAAAAAAGGACAGGAGCTAGTTGTAAATTTAAAATCAAAATCAAAGTTTAAGCTTGATGATAAACTTCTTTGTGTGACAAAAAAAGCACTCAAAAGACAGAGGCATGCAGATCTCTGTTAGTTAGAGGCAAACCTGGTCTACAAGAGCTAGTTCCAGGACAGGAGGACAGGCACCAAAGATACACAGAGAAACCCTGTCTCAAAAACAAAACAAAACAGAAAAACAAAAACCTTTCTTCAGTGTGTCCCATGTTCCCCAACTCATCTCAAAATATTATACAAGTATATGAACATTAAATAATATACTGGAATAAGTGTATATTTTTAAGAAATCAAGGTAAAAGTTTAAAAATTCTAAAAACCAAACGAAAATGAAAGCACCTAACTCATAAAACAAACAGTCCCAAGAAGATGATCATTGATAGTTATGAGTGCTTATGTCTAAATAAGACAGCATTTAAATATATAATTTAATAATGCACCACGAGGAAAACAGGAATAAGGCTAATGCAAAAGCAGTATCTGGAAATAAATAATAAGGATTAGGGAAGCAATGAAATGTACACTAATAGAACATACTAAGAGCAGGATAATGGTGACACACTCCTTTAATCCCAGCACTCGGGAAGCAGGTGGATCTCTGTGGGTTTGAGGTCAGCCTGGTCTACAGAGCGAGTTCCAGGACAGCCAGGCTACACAAAGACACCCTATCTCAAAAAAAAAAAAAGCAGGACAATACAAAGAAAGAATAAAAAGAAAAACTTGGCTCATTACAATGTTTCACAAACCCTTAACCAAAAAAATATATATTATAGCAAGAAATATTAAAATGGGAAATTAAGTCACTCAGTAAGAGAGTCCCTCTAAATTTAAAAAAATCTCCCCCAATAAAGGATGGGGATATAGTTCAGTGGCAGCATGCTTTCTCAGCAAGTAAAAAGCTCTGAGTTGCCTCAGTAGTATCACAAATAGAGGTTAAAAAATGAGATGAAAAAGAGGATGATATAGCAGATACCAATTCACAGGCTCATTAGGAGATATTTTGAAAATCTGTATTTTCAAAAAACAGAGACTCTAGAAGACATTGATAAGTTCCTAGATACATGTGAGCTGTCAAAATTAAATCAAAAGGATATAAAGTACTTCAACATAAGCAATAAAGAAACTCCCAGGAAGCAAAAACAATTTCCAGGTTGGTTTCTCTGTGTTCTGTGACCAAAGTGTGTAGTGTCTTAACAATAACTCTTGTGGAGAACCATGGTGTGGTCTGGGAGGAGTTGTCATTAGGAAGTAGGGGTGAGCATGATCAAAATATATTGTATATATCTTTGAAGATCTCAAATAAAAATGTGTGTGTATGCCCAAAACCAGACGGATTCCCTATCAATATCTACTAAGCCTCTAAAGAGATAATGCCAATGCTCCTCAAATCATTCCAAAAATTAGAAAAGGAAGGAAAACTACCAAACACATTTTATGAAGCTGGTATGATTCTGATACCAAAAATCAGAGGAAGCAGCAAAATCTAGACCAACTCTCCAAATGAACACAAATGCAAAAACAATCTACAAAATACTTACTAATCAACTTCACAACATATCCAAAATGACTCTGTCTCGTGAACAAGTTTACCTCATCCCAGGGATGCAAAACAACACACTTACAAGACCAGTCAGTCAGGGTAACTGACGTTAAACAAATAACAACAACCATTAAATTTTGCTAGAAGAAAACTAAACTAGTACCTGGCTGTGGTGGCACACACTTTTAATCCTGGCACTCAGGAGGGGATCTCGGTGAGTTTGAAGCCGGGCCAGCCTGAGCTACATGGAAAAACTCTGCCTTGAAAGAAACAAAAATTAATTAATTAATTTAAAAAGAAAGAAAGGAAACACTATATGGCCACTACAGAAATTGCTCTTTTGGAAGTTAAATTTCAAAAAAAAAAAAAAAAAGGAAACCAAAAGGTAATAATAATAAAAGCTAAAACTGTAAAACTACCATGTGAAACAAGTACGCCAGTGAATTTATATGTAAACTTTCTTCATTATTTATATATATTTCACAAGGTGTGTAAGGCATAGTAAATGCCAACCTACAGATGAATAAATAAAGAAAATGATATGTGTGTATATATACATACATACATATACATACATACACACACATATATATATAATGGAGTTTTGTTCAGCTAAAAAAAAATAAGTACAAATTTGTAGTAAGCTGGATGGAACAGGAGATCCTCATGTTTGGAGCCACAAATCCAGATCCTTCCTTCCTGAAAGTTGAGGCAACTTAAATTACTGTCACACATTAATCAGCCAGTCCTTCCTCTTATTTGGTCAGCTTGGCTATCTCTTACCCAGTTCTTACTTTTAATTGCCTTATGTTCCCAATTTAGCCGTGTATTTTAATGTTTTTTGTGGTGGTGGTGGTGGTGTCCACACTTGGCCATGTTGAACCTTGTGCCTGTGGCGATCAGAAGACATCTTTCGCAAGTCAGTTAGTTCTTTCCTCCTCTACCATGGGTTCCGGGCACAGAACTCATCATGCCGGGCCCTCCTAGAAGCCGCTTTTTCTCTATAGGACACCTTCAGAGTACCGGACTACCTCATCCTACCCAGACCTTGCAATTCTACTCATAAACTCCATAAGTTCCACCCTTGGTTTGAATCCCAGTTTGCTTTTACTTCAAGGTCACACCACCCGCGGCCTGCTGGCCTACCAGGCCCATTCACGGACTAAAACAAGTCCACTCTCATCTCCACGCCAAGCAAAACTTGCCGTCTCTATTCCCATCCTAATTCCTGGGATCAAGTGCACCTACCATACACAGTCCTCAGCGTGCCCAGGTGCCACCCCTGACAAGCTCCATCCTCGTCTTAGGTTCTCTCAAGGACTGCCGCATCTCTGTCTCCTCACTTCAGGCACCTCAGGAACTGAGACGAGTAGCGCCCCCTCTGGTTGTCTCAGACCTGGCTGGCCCCCTTGCGACACCTTGTGCCTTGGAGCACCACAGCTCTTCAGGCCAGGCACGCACAAGCTGGCGTCCGTTAACCCTGAGGCCAAAGTAGCTAGGCTTTCAGACCGTCTTTCTCTAAGAAAGGAACATCTCACCAGTCCACTAGTAAAGAGGTCCGAGTTCCAGAGCTCAAAAAAAAAAAAAAAAATCTGGTTGCCTGCAGCCGTTGGCAAGTCACGCAGACAAACGGTTCTTTTGCGTAAGTCTGAGCCTGCTGAGGGCTAGGGTCCAGCCGAGACTACCACCTCAGCCTCCTCAGATAAGGATCCAGCCCCTGAGGGATTCAAAGGAGTCCCTCGCCCCACTACCCCTATCTCTCTACCTTGTACTCACCTGTCGGTGACTATCATGACTGGCCGCGCTTGAGTTCTGTGTGGCTTCTTCGGCTTCTCTTGCCGTTTGAAGCTAACAGAAAGCCCGCGCGCGAAGCCTACGTGTAAGAGGCAGCCTTTGCGCATGCGTCTTAGGAAGCCAACGTGGTAGACGAGCCCTTGGGAATGTCCAATGAACAAGACTGGGCTAGTGGGGTCAACAAGAGGTCAAAACTGGTCATTCTGTATCTCAAACTGCTGGTGTTTTCCTCATGGCAAGACGGAGGGACTGACGCAGGGGCCTCGGCGAAACCTTTGAGTAGTTTTCAACTAATTTGTGTTTTAGTATCGTATTCTTAAAATATTCTTCACTATTTCTTAACTTTTATTTTTAAAAAGGAGCCCTCTAATATAAAATTCGGTAGGAGAAGGTCTAGTCTTCCTAGCCGTTTGCACCTGTAAGTGTCTCCCCAGTCCCTTTTTATTCAGAATTGAAGGTGTAACTAAGGAGTTCTTTAGCTTACTAGCATCTTCAAAAGTGGCTATCCTGAATCATAGTAGACTTTGGCACACGCAGTGAGAGGACAGCATCTCCTTGCTAGTCCCTAGGGAAAAGTGGACAAAATTCTTTAAACCCCTGAGGCCTGGGTATCACCTGAAGATAAGGAGGCAAAATAAATATCTTTCAACCCTGGGCATTACAAGGACCGAGCCCCTATTCCTTCAGCTTGTCCTTAATGTGGTCATGGGAGGGTTGGCTAGCTGGGATGCTGACTGCATAAACGGATGGAAAAAGTCTAAGGAACCTGGAGGCATCTTATGGAGGAGTACTGACCAGCAATTGCAATCACTGCTTGCCTTCTATGGAGGATGGGTGTATCTAACTTTCTCAGGAAGAAAATCCCCTATGTTGAATACTCTTATGAAATATGAGTTTGAATATAATCTGTGTACACATTTCTGTATACTTTAAATTAAGCTAGATTAATTACATAGTATTACAAGATTTATTTCATCATAAATATTTAGGTACTTTCAAATACAATTATCAGTGGATTTAAAAAACACAGGCAAACATTGTGATTATAGAATTGCATAACAAAAAAAAACTTTATTATAGGTATCTGTGATGTAAATAATTTCTGTGTAAGAATAAAAATGTGCCTTCTGAACACTGTTTAAAAGGCTAATACATAACTCTTCTGTTCCAAACATACAGTAAATATTTTCTAAGAAAAATAAAAACATTTCAAAGGAACTTTTACCCAGGCAGTAGTAGCACATACTTTTAATACCAGCACTCAGGAGGCAGAGGCAAAAGGATCCCTGTGAGTCTGAAACCAGCCTGAGTGAGTTCCAAGACATTCAGGACTACACAGAGAAACCCTGTCTTGAAAATAAAAACAAACAAACAAAAAAATTAATGATCTTTTAAGCTATTTTCCTTTCCATACAAGTAGAGGAATAGTGTTTCAAGATCAGTGCTTCTCAACCTTCCTAATGCTGTGACCCTTTAATACAGCCCCAACCATAAACATATTTTTGTTAGTACTTCCTGTCATTTTGCTACTGTTATGAATCGTAATGTAAATATCTGTGTTTTCCTATGCTCTCAGACGACTCCTGTGAAAGGGTCATTTGAGCCTCCTCCCTAGTAGGGTCACAACCCATACATAGGTTGACAACCACTTATAAGCCTTTTTCATGATCGTATCCATTTTTTTTCATTTTCCCCCAGCATGTTTATTGGTTATTTTGAAATTTCACAGTATGCACCCTGATCACAATCCCAGGTCTGATTCTCACCCTTATGACCTCCCCCATCCCCATAAAAAGAAGAAGAAAAAAGTTCCATTTGTGTTGTTCATATACTCACTGGAGCAGGGCCAAACTCCCAGGACCATCCCCTTAAAGAAAATGGAGTCCTACCTCCCCACCCTCTGCCAGAAGCCATCAATTACGGAGAGCTACAGTTCAGCATCCTTATTACAAATTTTTGGACTTCTCTTCAATGAATTTCTTTCTAGGCTGTTTCTTCTGGGGGTAGGGATTGTCACAAAAGCCTTCTATATCCCTCTTTCTCAACTGTGAGTGTGTAGTCATCAATACCATTGCAAAAGTACCTTCCTTACCCTTGGCAGTGAGAGGGACCACGAATATCCACATGGCCTCCAGCTTTGGCATGGCCCACAGACGTCAGCATGGTCTCCAGTGGTGGTACAGACCATGGACATTAGCACAGCCCTCTGCCACAGCACAAGCTGTGCCCTCCCCCCATGATAGTACAGGTCAAAGACAACAGTGTGGTTTCTGGAAGCCATGGATTCAGTGGCATCGTAGGCCAAGGACATCAAAATGGCATCTGGGTCAACACAGGTCACAGATCCAATATGGTTCCTGGCAGCAGCTCAGTCTATGGACATCAGCACAGATTCAGACATCAGCACAGACCGTGGACAGATGCACGGCCTTCAGTGGTAACCAGGGCCACAAACATTAACACAAACCCATGGACCCAAACATGGCCTTTAGCAGTATAATAAACCACAAACACTACGTCAACATGGCTTCAGGTGAAATTTCATCAGCCTGGCCCCCAGCAGCAGCATGTTTACTTGTTTTGGTTTGTGTGACAAACAACGGGTTCCAATGTGATGTTTTAATACATTTTCATTGTTGATACTTTGTTCATTTTCATTTGTCTTCCTAGCTCCTTCTTCCTCATGTTTCCCCCTTATAACCTCCAAATAGTCCTTTTGCTTTCATTTATGTGTGCATATGAGAGAAAACATGCTATTTTTGTGTTTAGTTACTCCTACTTTATACATAACTGTTTCTCCCAAAGGAGATAAGAGCTTGGCCAATGAGTTAAGAAATCCAGTGGTCCTACTGAAAAGTTCACTGTGAGAAATCAATGTATTTCTACATCTGACTGCGATAAATCAGTAAAGAAGAATCAGGTTTGTAATCAGGATTAACGTTTCCCTTACAATAGGAAGATTCAGAAGGCACTGTTTAAGTGTTGAAAATATTACCTTGCATTCAGTAAAATGTTGATCAGTATATTACAGTGATAACGGCCTTCGCAAATCTTACATGAGCTCAGTAAAATAGTAATTACACTTCAAATTTCCCTTGTTGTTTTAGGATTTATGGGATTTTTTTTACTAGCTGAGTATTCCATGAAGCCAGGTACCTCATACATCCATGTCCACACTGTGAGCCTCCTAAAATCTCAGCCTATGGGTAAAGGGATTTGTTTCTATATTGCCCGTCATTGACTAGCAATTTATCATTCCGTTACGGATCACTTTCTTCCCCAGAATTTTATTGGTCACGTGAGGAAATCTAATAACTATGTTCCTTGCCAAAGTTCACTTACTTACTAAAAAGAAAAGACTTCTGACACACACAGTTCATTTCTAACCAATGAAATTTATTTGGTATTAGGATGTTGTGTGAACGACAATTAGAAATGAAAGTTGGCTGTGGGAAGGTACAGGAAGAATGAATGAAGTGGGCCACAAGGCTTACTTTTATGGGTAAAAGGCAGATAACAGGTAGTAAACCCGACAATAAAGCTAGTCAGAAATGTATATGTATGGCCATTGTGAATAACATGTAGAGCAAGCTGTCTCATCAGAGGCCCATTATCTCTGCTATAATTGGTGCTCTGTGGAATCTGGGGCTGGACATGTCCATACTGCAACTCAGAGTTTGGCCAACGTGTCAAGTAGAATAGGAATCAGTGATGGAGTGGAAGGACCTGTTGGTTAAACCCAAAGTAAGGCTGAGCGGTGGTAGCACACGCCTTTGATCCCAGCACTGGGGAGGCAGAGGCAGGTGGATCTCTGTGAGTTTGAGGACAGCCTGGTCTACAGAGTATGTTCCAGGACAGCCAGGACTGTTACACAGAGAAACCTTGTCTCGGAAAAAAAAAATCCAGAGTGTGGAAAGGTAGGGTTTACCACGATTGATTCTACTTCTCTGCAGTCCTTGGATTGCCTGAAATGCCCTTCTGGATAACTGCACCGACAAGAAGGGGCTGTAAGTGTGGATGCAGTAGAAAGCGCTCAGCTCTATCATCACTGGGAACACTTTCCACCATCCCTGTAGTAGAAACGATGCAGGAATCAAAGCTTTTTAGTCCTTCTTCAGTGTTACTTCCGTGGGTAATGAAGAGCCTGAATTTTAATGCAATAGTTCGGTAGCAAGCCCAAATAAATGCTAACTACGTATGACCTTTTTGGAAGCATCCCTGTGACTGTTGCTGGAAGCATGAACCCACTTTAAAGAAGATGCCAAGGACTTGGAGAAAGGTGGCTCAGCAGTTAAGAACACACACTGCTCTTAAAGAAGATCCAAGTTTGGGTCTCAGCACCCAAGGTAGGCAACTGACAAGAGCTTGTAACTCCCATTCCAGGGGATCTGAAGCCATCTGCTGACCTCCACAGACACCACACAACACATGCATGTGAACAACATACACACACATGCTTTAAAAAGCAAAATAAGAGCAGGGTGGTGGCGGCTCATGACTTTAATCCCAGCACTCGGGAGGCAGAGGCAGGCAGATCTCTGTGAGTTCAAGGCCAGCCTAGTCTACTAGAGCTAGTTCCAGGACAGGTTCCAAAGCTACAGACAGGTCTTGAAAAACCAAAGTAAATAGAGTAGATAGATATTTTTTAAAAGGAAGAAGTGTGACTATTCGAAACTACACTAAAGCTGGCTCTTAGCGATAGATGAAACAGCACTGCCTGTTGCGTTGATTATCCTTGTTTTCCATAGCCAGGAGTGGACTGTTCACTGCCAGTGGCCTGGTTTCTATGGAGACAAAGCATTTTATCTCTAACGTTGAGTCTTTTTACACCGTGCCGAATGTTTATTTTGTTCACAAACCGTCCTTCCCTAACATCTACTCTGTTCAGTTTAGTGCTTATCTAGGGCCCATCTTCCCTTCCCTTCTCTTTATGATATGCTGTGTCCAGCACACTGTGTCCACAGTGAAATGTTCAATAGATATTTCCAGAATCTCTTCCAGGGAGTACTAGAGTCAGTCACAATGAGGGAAGAAAGGACTGCAAAAGTTGGGCTTTTTGAGGTGTGCGTTTTTCTACTAATCTATCAACAAACAAAATAGGTGACACATTAGTAAGCTCAATAATTGACTCAAGTAGAAATAGTACTTACTTGTGGCCGTTTTTCTTTTTCTAATCACTCAGTCTCTAAGAATGAACTTATTTTGCCTGTCATTAGAAACACGGTTGCTTAAAACAAAGTGGAGCTGTTTTGCACATTAGCTTCTTTCGGTTAAATTATGGGAGAAGCACAGCTCATTTTTATACAATATTTAGCAGAAAAACACAGAGCCCCTTGCAAGAAGGAACTTATCCATGGAGAGGGTTCTTAGAATGTTGAACTTGTGTGTTCAATGGGAAACTCCTTGCTTCCCATCAAGAGAGCATGTACTCTGGTGGACCCAGGTGAATGTATCCTAGGAAGAATGCTATTTCTTTTTCCTTTCTTTCTTTCTTTCTTTCTTTCTTTCTTTCTTTCTTTCTTTCTGTTTTGGTTTTATTTTGTTTTTTTGAGACAGGGTTTCTCAGTGTTGTCCTGAATGTCCTGGAACTAGCTCTGTAGACCAGGCTGGCCTTGAACTCACAGAGGTCCACCTGTCTCTGCTTCCCGAGTGCTGGGGTTAAAGGCGTGCGCCACCACCACCCAGCCTGGAAGAATGCTATTTCAAAGCTTTAGCATCATTGAAAAGTGTCAGTGAGTACACTCCAGTTCCAGGATTCATAATTCCTCCTTAATCCTAGGATCTAATAAATAGCATTCAGTTTGGTTTTGCCTTAGAAGTGTAGTGACCCCCCGTACCATCTACTAGTTCCTGCTCAGTTTTCTAATAAAGGGAGACAGTAGGAGTGAATTTCTTGAGCTTAGGACTTCACTCAGTGGTCCAGTCCATAGATTCTTAATAACGGCATGTTATTTACCCCACAATGTTCTAAGCACTAGAGTAGAGCACATAACCTCAGGCCCCCGGAGAATGGAACTTCTGGCACTGCATGCCTGGGCTTGCTGAGCCCAGGAGCGTCTTGTCCTATGAGATAAACAGCGAGAAGTAAATAGCCCTGGAAGTTCCAGGTACTTATAAAAGCTGACATTCCTATGAAGCCTCCCGTTTGTGGGAATCAGAGAAAACTACCCATATAGTTGGGAAAAATGTGTGGGCCAGGTGACTTCCCACCTGCCTGAGCTGATGTGGAAGCAACGGCAAATGTTCCCAACCCAGTCATCTGTGATTCAAATCTGTTTGGCAGATGTCTTCCCGAGCCTGAGGGAGAACGGCATTTAGAGCGTAGATGAGTTGTTTTTTTTTTTTTTAACTCTTCCAACACAAAAGCCCACAATCCATTTGCTTTCATAGAATAGACACAATAGAGCTTAACTTGAGCATTTTGGGTCGAGAATTCACAGGCCAACTGTGAGGCTCTTTCCCATAATTTGAGATGCAGGATCCTTACCATGGTGTCATGTTCAAGCAGAGTGTCACACTGGTCTTCCTGGGTGACACATGGATTCACAGAGCAGAAAGTTGTGTTGTGGGCTACAAACAAGACAAAATGTGGCATGAAAGTCTCAGGCCCTGCTACCACAAAGGCCTCAGTAATCGAACGTAGTTTCCAATTGGCATGCTGGAAATACGTGTTGATGAGCAGGTATGGTGGGTGCTCCTGTGTTCATTTCATTGCATGTGCTGATAAAAAGGAAAGAAATCAATGATCTTGTGCAGGGGTTAGTAAATTCTGAAGTGCATCTGTTCCCTGTTGTCTTATAAACAGCTTATTGATGCCTAACTCATGCCATGTGGAATTACTTGCTCAGAGCATACCATGGAATGATCTTTCTTTCTCTCTCTCTCTCTCTCTCTCTCTCTCTCTCTCTCTCTCTCTCTCTCTTTCTTTTCGTTTTTTTTTTTTTCGAGATAGTATTTCTCTGTAGCTTTGGAGCCTGTCTTGGAACTAGCACTTATAGACCAGGCTGGCCTCGAACTCACAAAGATCTGCCTGCCTCTGCCTCCCGAATGCTGGGATTAAAGGTGTGCACCACCACCATCCAGCTATTATTTCTAATATATTGACTTTATTCTGAAATTATCATCTCTGTGGGAAATGAGATAACAAATTTAAGAGACTAGTGGAAATGAAACTGTTTTAAATACACCATTCTGCAGAAAGGGATGTCAAGATAGAGAAAAGGCAAACGTAGCTGAGGTTCTGATTTGGCACCAAGTAGTGATTTTTGAACCACTGACCACCAGAAATCCCCACCCTCTTTTTCTCTGCGGTGGCCCTTCTGAGAATGACAGTCTAGCATAACTTCCTTTTCAGATTCCCCATCCTATTGGTTTAGGAGTCAAAGCCTTATCTAACAAATAATGGGGGACTTGCCACCGTCCCTATCTCTGACTACGGGCTCAGTTACATGACACACTGCTTGGAATTTACCAACTCTCAGTTTTGAGACAAGCAGGCTCCGGTGCCAGCTTAGAGGAGATGGGGGAGGGGACTAATGCTTCCTGCCTATCTATAACTGGGATGAGTTCTAATCACACCTCATATTGAACATGGGCCCTATTTACTTTCTGACAAGCAACGACCAATTTTACACCTTCTCAGTTTCCTTCACAAAGCATAATAACCACTAGTTGGCAGGTGCTGTCGTTGCTGTTTGTCAATCAAATTTATTGTATCATAACAGCATCCTTAAATTTCTTCTTGTCTGTGGCTACTCTAGCAAGGCAAGAGAAAAAGGTATGTGTTCCTAGCAGAAGCTGCATGGCCCCCAAGATGATCTGTACCCACTCATGCCACCAGTCAGCTCTTTCTCTCCACATTTCAGGACAGTAGATGGTGCTAGAAAACACACTGAGTGAGGTAACCATACCAGAAAGACAAGTGCCACATGCACCCCCATCTGTGGTTCATAGCTCCAAATATTCTAATTTTAGTATATAGCCTGGAGTAACATAGAAACCAGGAAAATAGAGACCGTGAATGGGCGGCTCTAGAGAGGGAGATAGCATGATACAGGTGACGTGAAGGGGGGAAGTGGCAAAAAGAAGCAGGGAGGGGGCTTTGTGTGGGGAGGGGGATGAGGAGACAATAGTGAATAAGAAGGAGAGAAGAAGAATTTTTTACAAGCCACTGAGGACGATGGAGAAATGACGCAACAATTAAGAGCAGGGACTGCTCTTCCAAGTAACCCAGCACCTACATGGTATCTTACAACTGCCCTGTAACTCCAGGTCTATGGGGATCTGACATCCTTTTATGGCTTCTGTGGGTAGGCACACATATGGTACACAGGCACACTGAAATTATAATTAAAAATTTAAAAATAGTAAGGATGCTTGAAAAGGACAGGGAGAATCATTATTTATACTTACCTAAAATCACACATAATGCATATTAATATATAATTATGCATATATATTTTAATGAAATGATGCCTCTTGGGATAACAATACACCCCAAGGCCACAGATTATCTAATAAAATACCTAGTAACAAAAATGAGAAGCTTCTTTTCAAGTTGTTGGTCAAGGGAGTTCAAGAGACTCCCCAAAACAATATAGCCAATTGCAATTTTCTTTGCTTGACCCCTAGAAGTTGAAGGTTGAGTGCCTATAGCTGAAGATATATACTTTGGACACAGGACTTAGGTTTGAACTGGAACTAACTTGAAAGCCTCCTCCCTGAGGACTAGCTTTCATAGCACTGAAGAGAAGAAATATTAACAAGGTTTAACATTCATTAAAATATCATTTGAAAGTGTTCACTAATAAGCTTACTCAGAAAATGTTAAATTAGATAGAAATAAGAAATTTAGTTAAGGGTCTCTGCCTCAATCATTACTCAAATATAATTTTGAGAGATAGTTTACTGACCATATCTAGACAACGTAGGATAAAGGAATTAGTTCTACTTCTGACTTAATTAGTATTTAAGTTTGCTGAACTTTTGTTTTCTACAAACCTGTTAGGGATGCTTGTTCATGGAAAGCCCTTTCTTACAGTTACTTTTCTATTTCCGTGGAGAGACTCTGTGACCAAAACAACTTATAAGAGAAAGCATTTAATTGGGGCTTAAAGTTCCAGAGAGTGAGTCCATTATTGCACAAAACATGGCAGCAGTTAGGCCCCAGGCCAGCCTGGTGCTGGAGAAGTAGCTTAGAGCTTACATCTGTTCGATTCACATTCACAAGACACAAAGGGAGGGAGAGAAAGAACACTAACTGGGCCTGGTGTGGGCTTTTGAGACCTCGAAGTCCATCTACAAAACAGTTCCACCAACCATGGCAGAAACATTCAAATATATAGAAGCCTACTGGGGAGCATTATCATACAAAGCATCGCAAGCCCCTGTTGTTTTTTGTTTGTTTTTGTGACAAGATCTCTCTACATAGCTCTGGCTGTTCTGATGCTCTTTGTTGGACTTTTATGGCACCCACACCTATGTGTGAGTTTCCTCCTGCTCCCCCCCCCCACAAAAAATAAAGAAAGAAAATCTTTTTTAAAATAATAACAATTTAAAAATTAAGCCAGGCAGTGGTGGTGCACACCTTTAACCCCAGCACTCAGGAGGCAGAGGTAGTATGACCTCTGTGAGTTCGAGGCCAGCCTGGTCTACAAAGCAAGTTCCAGGACAGTCAGTGCTATATAGAGAAACCCTGTCTCAAAAACCAAAAGAGTGAAAAAGAGGAGAATGTGAGTATACACACATGCATACAGCTCTGGCTGTCCTGGAACTCACTCTGTAGACCAGACTGGCCTCTGCCTCCCGAGTGCTGGGACTTAAGGAGTGAGCCACCATACTCAGTTAATGTTCCTGCTTCTTTCTCCAGAGTGCTGAGATTCCAAGATTTTGCCACTCCCCCTGCTAAAGGAGTTTGTGAATTATAAACCATACCTGGGGCCCAGGGGTTCAAACCTAGGCACTTGGGGAGGGCATTTAAACACTTAATAAAATGCTATCACAGGATGTGAGTAACGGCGAAACTTGAATTTAGCTACTTACTCCCTATTAGAAAGGACAGATCCAGGGCGTCTGTGGAGGGGTGGACATTTTGTAAGTTTTTGGCAGCTGGGTGTAGTGTTGGAAATGTATATATTAGATATGAACATATAAAAATATGTTTCTGAGAAGAGTTGGTGCTTTCTGTTAGATTCTGAAAAGCAGGGCACCCAGTGAACCCTCTTGTCACCACTGCTGTGTCTCCTTTGTCACCGAGTCCCCTCCTTTGTTGCAGGTGGCTTCCCTGTTGAACACCCAGCAAAACAGCTGAGACCTGAGACCTCAGGCCCCCGATAAGCTGTAAGCAGCCAGCCAAGGGGCACAATGGCTGCACCCAGGAAATCTGCCATGCAGGTCCCCTCATCGTGCCACCAGGGCCCTCAGCCTCAAGAGCGTGACACACCCTGGGAAGCCTTCCACAGGCGCTTCAGTCAGTTCCAGTATGAAGAAGCAGCCGGGCCCCGGGACGCCTTCTGCCGACTCTGGGAGCTTTGCTTTCATTGGCTGAAGCCACAGACACGGTCCGTGGAACAGATCCTGGCGATGTTGGTGACGGAGAAATTCCTGCAAATTCTACCTGCAGACATGGAGAACAGCGCCAGCATGCGCAGCCTGGAGACTAGAGAACGACTTTTCACCCTGATAGAGGAGCTGCGGAGAGACAAGCGGGAAGCAGCAAACAATGTAAGAACATCTGGCTTCGTTGTTTTCAGACCAAAACAAATGCCCAGGCAGCTGCGTCAAGATGAGTCATTATGTCCCAATCATTCCACAGACCCTACCCTTCCCCAGAGTCCTTTTCAAAGGTGTTTTTTGTAGAAGCCAGCTGGACTCCGCATAGGGGCCATAGGTTAGGCTCCGTACCTGAGCACCGCCCTCTCTACAAACACAAATGGCAGCGCCTCGCTGTCATTAAATCAAATTCTTGGACTTTTCTATCATCTGAAAACCTATATTGATGATCAGATGTGTAGTGTGTCTGTCCCAAGATCTTAACGTAGGTTGCTATTTTATTTATTTTTTTGTTTTTGTTGTTTTGTTTTTGTTTTTAAGGTAAAACAATTGATTTTAAAAAGAGAGTGGACGGTGGTGCACACCTTTGATCCCAGCACTCAGGAGACAGAGGCAGGAGGATCTCTGGGTTGGAGGCCAGCCTGGTCTACAGAGTGAGATCCAGTGCAGTCAGAACAATTAGACAGAATAAATCCTATCTCAAAACCACTCCCCCCAAATCGGATAAAGATAGCCCCTATATCTAAAATATTAATCTTTGACTCTTCATATAAACAACTGTCTTATCCTCAGTGGATCAGAACCTAGAGAAGATTCTGTAAGGAAAGCTAGGTTTTATAAGGAAACCTAGGTTTTATAAGGAAAGCTAGGTTTTATAAGGAAACCTAGGTTTTATAAGGAAACCTAGGTTTTATCAGCTCTTAGGCTTTTTGTCACAAACATCTTTGGGTTTCACATCCATGGCTGACAGGATACAATGTTCACCTGCTGTTTCTCTCCTCATAATTACTATGCTTGGAGAACTCAGGAATTCAGGCCAGTGTCCCAGGGCTGTGAGCATTCTTGCCTCTGGTCATATGAACTCTCCAAGTGGCAAACAAGTCTTGGTAAAGAGAAGGCTCATAAGCAACATGTTGTTCCAGCAACTTCACAACTGCATGTTTCTGAGACAACCAAGTCCTTCTCAAATGGGCAGAACTATCTGGTTTCTACCTGATCACCAGGATTCTTTCGCTAGATTCTTTCACTCCAAGTGGCCATTTGAGGAGGACACTCCATATTCGGAGAACCTAGGAATGGCTCCGTGTTGTGAGTGACGCACCCCGCCTCTGGCCCATTAAATTCCAGCAGCACTTACAAGCATATGGTGAAAATCCCCACGGGGGAGGCAGTTTTGCCTTCTGTTCAGAACCACCTCTTGAAGCTTCATCGACAGAAGGCATCGATGAACACAGGGCAGTGTCCCTGGGAGGAAATAGCAGGAGCTCTCATGCTGTGTGGGGCTTGAGGCCGGAACTGCTCTGTAGGAGCAGTTGGCTTCAGGGTAGGTGGTGACCTGCATAGAAGGCTGCCAAAGGCTTCTATCTAAGGATGGAACAAGTGAGTGGCTCTCCCTCCCTTCTCTGTCATCTCAAGTTCATTAATTATATAAGATACTGTCTTCAGTGGCCTGGCTATGTCCTGCTAGGCACAGGAGCCAAAAGTCGCTCCTGGTTCTTGAGCATTTAGAATATGACCAGTGCAACTGGAAATCAGCTGTGAGTGTGAAAAGCATAGAAACAGAAAGAACTTCTTTGGATGAAGGGAGCGGCTCTCCCTCCATCCCCTGAACAAACTGCATAGTATTGAGAAAACAAATAAGAAGTCCAAGTTACAAGATATAAACTCCTGGTGGATGCACAATAAGCACATAGGATCCAGGAGCTCGTTCCTTATTCGCATCATGACACTTAGTAATCCAATAAGCATTATGAGCCCCTATAAAGAAAAATCCAACTCGTAAGCCTCCTGGGACCATAGTCATTAGGGCCTATGCTAGGCTCATGCATGCAACAACTGCCCAGGTGCCTTCTATTACAGCACTGACTGGTTGAAGTTGAGGCTAAAGGGAAGAGAGCACAGTCCCAGCAGATGCAGACGTGGGAACATGCTTTCTCATCCATACGAGGACTCCTCAGTCATCACTGTGTAACACTGGAGAAGGGCAAGCACCTGTTTTCTGCTTTGCTCCCAGAGTTCCATTTAGCCAAAGAATACAAACATCTGGAACTTGGTGGTGAAGAACCCCCCCCCCAACAGCTGTTGACTGACTAAGGTTTAGCAAGCAGTCGCATGTTACTGCACACCAAGTGAGACATGCTCACGAGAAGCCATTTATACGCCAATGCTGTCAGAAAAGCTATAAACACAAATCCAGCCTGCTGAGACATGTAAAAATCCACACAAGAGTGAATGAGTACAAGCACAGCCAGGGTTCTCAGGGCCCCACGTATAGCTCAATGCCTTCTCCATGTGCCACAGGCTACGGTATGGTCCATGAGTCGGCAAGGACCTGGAGACTGAAACACACACACACACAACAGAGAGAGAGAGAGAGAGAGAGAGAGAGAGAGAGAGAGAGAGAGAGAGAGAGAGAGAGAGAGAGAGAGAGAGAGAGATAATGCCAAGAATGCCACATTTTAAATTTTATTTATTAGATTTTTTAAAAAAAATACTCATACAAATTCCCACTCCCTTCCTCCCACTCCCTCCACACACCCTCCCACACCACCCCCTCTAATCCTGAGAGGGTAAGGAACATTGCCTTGTGGAAGATCCAAGGCCCTCCCTACTACATCTAGGTTGAGCAAGGTATACATACAAAGAGAATAGGATCTCAAAAAGCCAGTATATGCAGTAAGGATAAATCCTGGTGCCACTGCCAGTGACCCCTCAGTCTGCCCCAGCCATACAACTGTCAACCACATTTAGAGGGACTAGCTTGGTCCTATGCTTGTTCCTTCCCAGTCTGGCTGGAGTTGGTGAGCTCCATTAGCTCAGGCAAACTATCTCAGTGGATGAACCCATCATGGTCTTGACCTCTTTGCTCATATTCTCATTCCTTCCACTCTTCAACTGGACCTTGGGAGCTCAGTCCAGTGTTCCGATGCAGGTCTCTGCCTCTGCCTCCATCAGTTGCTGGATGAAGGTTCTATGGTGACATTTAAGATATAAATCAGTCTGACTACAGGGCAAGGCCAGTTCAGGTACCCTCTCCTCTATTGCTTAGTGTCTTAGCTGGGATCATCTTTGTGGATTTCTGGGAATTTTTCTAGAGCCAGGTTTCCTGCTAACCCCATAATGGCTCCCTCAATCAAGATTCTCCTTCCTTGCTCTCAGCTCTGTCCTTCCTCCATCTCGACCATCCCATTCCCTCAAATTCTCCTCAACCCCACATTCTCCCCTCCTCTTTCCCTTCTCCCCTTCCTTCTATCCCCGCCCCCATGCACCCAATTTTATCAGGCTATCTTGTCTGTTTCCAATTTCCAGGTGAATCTATATATGTTTTTCTTTGGGTTCACCTTATTACTTAGCTTCTCTAGGTTCACGAAGTATAGGCTCAATATCCTTTGTTTATAGCTAGAATCCACTTATGAGTGAGTACATACCATATTCATTTTGGGGGGCTTGGGTTACCTCACTCAGGATAGTGTTTTCTTTTTTTTTTTTTTTTTT
>NW_026068312.1:35511-37596 GCF_014885135.2 Alexandromys fortis
GAGACAGAGTTTCTCTGTTGCTTTGGAGCCTGTCCTGGAACTAGTTCTTGTAGACCAGGCTGGCCTCGAACTCCCAGAGATCTGCCTGCCTCTGCCTCCCAAGTGTTGGGATTAAAGGTGTGTGCCACCACTGCCTGGCAGGATAGTGTTTTCTAATTCCATCCCTTTGCATGATGTCATTTTTTTTTTTACCACTGAGTAGTACTCTAATGTGTAAATGTGCCACACATTTTTTTATGCCATACTTTCTTTATCCGTTCTTCAGTTGAGGGGCATTTAGGTTGTTTCCAGGTTCTGGCTATTACAAATAATGCTGCTGTGAACATAGTTGAAAAAATGCTTTTGTAGTATGATTGAGCATCTTTTGGGCAGCTTGTGTAGCTTGACTAATGGCCACACCCTAACTCTCAGCTGCAAGCCTACCAGAAACCACTCCCCTACATCAGGAACTCCTGAGGATCTCCTGCTCAGGGCAGCTCCAAAACAGGTTGTTTGCTCAGACCAGCTGCAAGAATAGGAAAACAAGTTGTTTTACTTCAGAAGGCGGGGGCGGGATGGGGGAGCACAGGAAATTCAGGGCCTGGGGGTCCACAGTCCCCAACACCCATGAACAATGCAAACCAATAGCTCACCCACCTGCAAGTTTCACCACACAACTCCCCAAGCTGTGTTGATGAAAGCTAGATCCCCTAATGAGAGCCTCTGGGCTGTCTTGGGAGGATAGTGCTGTGTGAACTTATTTCAGAGTGGAGCTTTGCTTTTAGCTAGATGCAAAACCTGCCTTCCAAGGCTTCCTAATGCTAGAGAGCCACTTACTCCCCACCTTCCTGCATGTAATTTTCTGGGCCTGGTAAGATCTTGTTTCACCTTAAATATGTATATTGCTTGTTCCCAAACCAGCAAATTGTAAGCAAAAGTGATGAGCACACACATATCATGGTGTCCCCAGCACTGGGGAGACAGAGGTGAGGTAGTCTGTTCAAGGTCACTCTGGGCCACTCTGGATTGGTTGATCCAGTGTCAAAGAGAAACAGAGACAGGCAATAGTGTCTCACACCTTTAATCCCAGCACTTGGGAGGCAGAGGCAGGCCTGCCTGGTCTACAGAGTGAGTTCCAGGACTAAACACGGAAACTGTGTCTTGAAAAACTAAAAAAAAGGGGGGAGGGAGGAGAGAGGGGGGAGAGGGAGAGGGAGAGGGAGAGGGAGAGGGAGAGAGAGAGAGAGAGAGAGAGAGAGAGAGAGAGAGAGAGAGAGAGAGAGAGACTTAAAGACAAATAGAAAAACCAGGCAGTGATCACACACACACCTTTAATCCCAGCACTCAAGAGGCAGAGGCAGGCGGATCTCTGTGAGTTCGAGGCCAGCCTGGTCTACAGAGCTAGTTCCAAGACAGGCTCCAAAGCTACAGAGAAACTCTGTCTCAAAAGAAAGAAGGAAGAGGAAGGAAGGAAGGAAGGAAGGAAGGAAGGAAGGAAGGAAGGAAGGAAGGAAGGACGGACGCAAGCAAGCAAATGGCATGAGATTCAGTCTCATATTCTTTGCACTTTCTCAGTCCTGATCTGAGCTAAATATTCTCCAAAATAATAAGAACTCACACCTCAGGCTGGACGCCTGGACCCAATTCCTGCTTCTTTTCTAGTATTCTATGCCACATGTGCCTCTCTTTAGCTTTCATGCTTAGTTGTGTCAGGATGTAGTAGCATTTCATTTGTGTTTTAATAAATAAAGCTTGTCTGAAGATCAAAAATTAAACCAGTCACACTGGCCAGCCTTACAGACCAGGCAGCAATGACAAACACCTTTAATCCCAGTAGCCACAGTGATACACACCTTTAATCCCAGTAGCCACATTAGCTTGCCATTGAAACCAGGCAGTAGTGGTGCACGCCCTTAATCCCAGAACTAGAGAAGACAGCTCTCAGTCTCATTCTGAGATTCCTGGAGGAAGGACGCCATTTTCAGATTGAGGTCAAGGTAAGAGCCAGTGGCTGGCTGCTTTGCTTTGGTCTTCAGGTTGAATCCCAATTTCTCTCTCTGGGTTTTTATTAATCGTGCTTCACCAGACCTTCCTCCCTCCCTCCCT